>NC_136490.1:159138516-159413516 GCF_053919585.1 Euprymna scolopes | reverse complement strand
TATAACGATGATGATTAATATTAATTTTTAACGATGATGATTAATATTAATTTATAACGATGATGATTCATAATAATTTATAACGATGATGATTAATATTAATTTATAACGATGATGATTCATATTAATTTATTACGATGATGATTCATAATAATTTATAACGATGATGATTCATATTAATTTATAACGATGATGATTCATAATAATTTATAACGATGATGATTCATAATAATTTATAACGATGATGATTCATAATAATTTATAACGATGATGATTCATAATAATTTTTAACGATGATGATTAATATTAATTTATAACGATGATGATTCATAATAATTTATAACGATGATGATTCATAATAATTTATAACGATGATGATTCATAATAATTTATAACGATGATGATTCATAATAATTTATAACGATGATGATTCATAATAATTTATAACGATGATGATTCATAATAATTTATAACGATGATGATTCATAATAATTTATAACGATGATGATTCATAATAATTTTTAACGATGATGATTCATAATAATTTATAACGATGATGATTAATAATAATTCATAACGATGATGATTCATAATAATTTTTAACGATGATGATTAATATTAATTTATAACGATGATGATTCATAATAATTTTTAACGATGATGATTAATATTAATTTATAACGATGATGATTCATAATAATTTATAACGATGATGATTAATATTAATTCATAACGATGATGATTCATAATAATTTATAACGATGATGATTCATAATAATTTTTAACGATGATGATTCATAATAATTTATAACGATGATGATTCATAATAATTTATAACGATGATGATTCATAATAATTTATAACGATGATGATTCATAATAATTTTTAACGATGATGATTCATAATAATTTATAACGATGATGATTAATAATAATTCATAACGATGATGATTCATAATAATTTTTAACGATGATGATTAATATTAATTTATAACGATGATGATTCATAATAATTTTTAACGATGATGATTAATATTAATTTATAACGATGATGATTCATAATAATTTATAACGATGATGATTAATATTAATTCATAACGATGATGATTCATAATAATTTATAACGATGATGATTCATATTAATTAATAACGATGATGATTAATATTAATTTATAACGATGAAGATTCATATTAATTTATAACAATGATGATTAATATTAATTTATAACGATGATTATTAATATTAATTTATAACGATGATGATTAATGTTAATTTATAACGATGATGATTCATAATAATTTATAACGATGATTATTAATATTAATTCATAACGATGATGATTCATAATAATTTATAACGATGATGATTAATATTAATTCATACCGATGATGATTAATATTAATTTATAACGATGATGATTAATATTAATTCATAACGATGATGATTAATATTAATTTATAACGATGATGATTAATATTAATTTATAACGATGATGATTAATATTAATTTATAACGATGATGATTAATATTAATTCATAACGATGATTATTAATATTAATTTATTACGATGATGATTAATATTAATTTATAACGATGATGATTCATAATAATTTATAACGATGATGATTAATATTAATTCATACCGATGATGATTAATATTAATTTATAACGATGATGATTAATATTAATTTATAACGATGATGATTAATATTAATTTATAACGATGATGATTCATAATAATTTATAACGATGATTATTAATATTAATTTATTACGATGATGATTAATATTAATTTATAACGATGATTATTAATATTAATTTATACCGATGATGATTAATATTAATTTATAACGATGATGATTAATATTAATTTATAACGATGATGATTAATATTAATTTATAACGATGATGATTAATATTAATCTATAACGATGATGATTCATAATAATTTATAACTATGATGATTAATATTAATTTATAACGATGATGATTAATATTAATTTATAACGATGATGATTAATATTAATTTATAACGATGATGATTAATATTAATTCATAACGATGATTATTAATATTAATTTATTACGATGATGATTAATATTAATTTATAACGATGATGATTCATAATAATTCATAACGATGATGATTCATAATAATTTATAACGATGATGATTAATATTAATTTATACCGATGATGATTAATATTAATTTATAACGATGATGATTAATATTAATTCATAACGATGATGATTAATATTAATTTATAACGATGATGATTAATATTAATTTATAACGATGATGATTAATATTAATTTATAACGATGATGATTAATATTAATTCATAACGATGATTATTAATATTAATTTATTACGATGATGATTAATATTAATTTATAACGATGATGATTCATAATAATTTATAACGATGATGATTAATATTAATTCATACCGATGATGATTAATATTAATTTATAACGATGATGATTAATATTAATTTATAACGATGATGATTAATATTAATTTATAACGATGATGATTCATAATAATTTATAACGATGATTATTAATATTAATTTATTACGATGATGATTAATATTAATTTATAACGATGATGATTAATATTAATTCATACCGATGATGATTAATATTAATTTATAACGATGATGATTAATATTAATTTATAACGATGATGATTAATATTAATTTATAACGATGATGATTAATATTAATCTATAACGATGATTATTAATATTAATTTATTACGATGATGATTAATATTAATTTATAACGATGATGATTCATAATAATTTATAACGATGATGATTAATATTAATTCATACCGATGATGATTAATATTAATTTATAACGATGATGATTAATATTAATTTATAACGATGATGATTAATATTAATTTATAACGATGATGATTCATAATAATTTATAACGATGATTATTAATATTAATTCATAACGATGATGATTAATATTAATTTATAACGATGATGATTCATAATAATTTATAACGATGATGATTAATATTAATTTATAACGATGATGATTCATAATAATTTATAACGATGATGATTAATATTAATTCATAACGATGATGATTAATATTAATTTATAACGATGATGATTAATATTAATTTATAACGATGATGATTAATATTAATTTATAACGATGATGATTAATATTAATTTATAACGATGATGATTAATATTAATTTATAACGATGATGATTAATATTAATTTATAACGATGATGATTAATATTAATTTATAACGATGATGCTTAATATTAATTTATAACGATGATGATTAATATTAATTTATAACGATGATGATTAATATTAATTTATAACGATGATGATTAATATTAATTTACAACGATGATGATTAATATTAATTTATAACGATGATGATTAATATTAATTTATAACGATGATGCTTAATATTAATTTATAACGATGATTATTAATATTAATTTATAACGATGATGATTAATATCAATTTATAACGATGATGATTAATATTAATGTATAACGATGATGATTAATATTAATTTATAACGATGATGATTAATATTAATTTATAACGATGATGATTAATATTAATTCATAACGATGATTATTAATATCAATTTATAACGATGATTATTAATATCAATTTATAACGATGATTATTAATATTAATTTATAACGATGATGATTCATATTAATTTATAACGATGATGATTAATATTAATTTATAACGATGATGATTAATATTAATTCATAACGATGATGATTAATATTGATTTATAATGATGATGATTAATATTAATTCATTACCATGATGATTCATATTAATATATAACGATGATGATTAATATTAATTTATAACGATGATGATTAATATTAATTTATAACGATGATTATTAATATTAATTCATAACGATGATGATTAATATTAATTTATAATGATGATGATTAATATTAATTCATTACCATGATGATTCATATTAATATATAACGATGATGATTAATATTAATTTATAACGATGATGCTTAATATTAATTTATAACGATGATTATTAATATTAATATATAACGATGATGATTAATATTAATTTATAACGATGATGATTCATAATAATTTATAACGATGATGATTAATATTAATTTATAACGATGATGATTCATAATAATTTATAACGATGATGATTAATATTAATTCATACCGATGATGATTAATATTAATTTATAACGATGATGATTAATATTAATTTATAACGATGATTATTCATAATAATTTATAACGATGATTATTAATATTAATTCATAACGATGATGATTAATATTAATTTATAACGATGATGATTCATAATAATTTATAACGATGATGATTAATATTAATTTATAACGATGATGATTCATAATAATTTATAACGATGATGATTAATATTAATTCATAACGATGATGATTAATATTAATTTATAACGATGATGATTAATATTAATTTATAACGATGATGATTAATATTAATTCATAACGATGATGATTAATATTAATTTATAACGATGATGATTAATATTAATTTATAACGATGATGATTAATATTAATTTATAACGATGATGATTAATATTAATTTATAACGATGATGCTTAATATTAATTTATAACGATGATGATTAATATTAATTTATAACGATGATGATTAATATTAATTTATAACGATGATGATTAATATTAATTTACAACGATGATGATTAATATTAATTTATAACGATGATGATTAATATTAATTTATAACGATGATGCTTAATATTAATTTATAACGATGATTATTAATATTAATTTATAACGATGATGATTCATATTAATTTATAACGATGATGATTAATATTAATTTATAACGATGATTATTAATATTAATTTATAACGATGATGATTAATATTAATTTATAACGATGATGATTAATATCAATTTATAACGATGATTATTAATATTAATTTTTAACGATGATGATTAATATTAATGTATAACGATGATGATTAATATTAATTTATAACGATGATTATTAATATTAATTTATAACGATGATGATTAATATTAATTTATAACGATGATTATTAATATTAATTTATAACGATGATGATTAATATTAATTTATAACGATGATGATTAATATCAATTTATAACGATGATTATTAATATTAATTTTTAACGATGATGATTAATATTAATGTATAACGATGATGATTAATATTAATTTATAACGATGATTATTAATATTAATTTATAACGATGATGATTCATATTAATTTATAACGATGATGATTAATATTAATTTATAACGATGATGATTAATATTAATTCATAACGATGATGATTAATATTGATTTATAATGATGATGATTAATATTAATTCATTACCATGATGATTCATATTAATATATAACGATGATGATTAATATTAATTTATAACGATGATGATTAATATTAATTTATAACGATGATTATTAATATTAATTCATAACGATGATGATTAATATTAATTTATAATGATGATGATTAATATTAATTCATTACCATGATGATTCATATTAATATATAACGATGATGATTAATATTAATTTATAACGATGATGATTAATATTAATTTATAACGATGATTATTAATATTAATATATAACGATGATGATTAATATTAATTCATAACGATGATGGTTAATATTAATTCATAACGATGATGATTAATATCAATTAATAACGATGATGATTAATATTAATTTATAACGATGATGATTAATATTAATTTATAACGATGATGATTAATATTAATTCATAACGATGATGATTAATATTAATTAATAACGATGATGCTTAATATTAATTTATAACGATGATGCTTAATATTAATTTATAACGATGATGATTAATATTAATTTATAACGATGATGCTTAATATTAATTTATAACGATGATGATTAATATTAATTCATAACGATCATGATTAATATTAATTTATAACGATGATGATTAATATTAATTTATAACGATGATGATTAATATTAATTCATAACGATGATGATTAATATTAATTTATAACGATGATGATTAATATTAATTTATAACGATGATGATTGATATTAATTCATAACGATGATGATTAATATTAATTTATAACGATGATGATTAATATTGATTTATAACGATAATGATTAATATTAATTTATAACGATGATGATTAAAATTAATTCATAACGATGATGATTAATATTAATTTATAACGATGATGCTTAATATTAATTTATAACGATGATGATTAATATTAATTTATAACGATGATGATTAATATTAATTTATAACGATGATGATTAATATTAATTTATAACGATGATGATTAATATTAATTCATAACGATGATGATTAATATTAATTTATAACGATGATGATTAATATTAATTTATAACGATGATGATTAATATTAATTTATAACGATGATGATTAATATTAATTTATAACGATGATGATTAATATTAATTTATAACGATGATGATTAATATTAATTCATAACGATGATGATTAATATTAATTTATAACGATGATGATTAATATTAATTTATAACGATGATTATTAATATTAATTTATAACGATGATGATTAATATTAATTTATAACGATGATTATTAATATTAATTTATAACGATGATGCTTAATATTAATTTATAACGATGATGATTAATATTAATTTATAACGATAATGATTAATATTAATTTATAACGATGATGATTAATATTAATTCATAACGATGATGCTTAATATTAATTTATAACGATGATGATTAATATTAATTCATAACGATGATGATTAATATTAATTTATAACGATGATGATTAATATTAATTCATAACGATCATGATTAATATTAATTTATAACGATGATGATTAATATTAATTCATAACGATGATGATTAATATTAATTTATAACGATGATGATTAATATTAATTCATAACGATGATGATTAATATTAATTTATAACGATGATGATTAATATTAATTCATAACGATCATGATTAATATTAATTTATAACGATGATGATTAATATTAATTCATAACGATGATGATTAATATTAATTTATAACGATGATGATTCATAATAATTTATAACGATGATGATTAATATTAATTCATAACGATGATGCTTAATATTTATTTATAACGATGATGATTCATAATAATTTATAACGATGATGATTAATATTAATTCATAACGATGATGCTTAATATTTATTTATAACGATGATGAATCATATTAATTTATAAAGATGATGATTAATATTAATTTAAATATGAAAAATGAAATATCTATGTGTGTGTGTGTGTGTGTGTGTGTGTGTAACTCAATGTGTTTGGTGACTGTGTGTTTCCTATAGAAGGAAAGGTTTATTAATTAATAACGATGATGATTAATATTAATTTATTACGATGATAATTAACATTACATTCTCAGTTATATTGTGAAAAAAAAATTTGTTTTTCAATTTTCGTTCAGTAAAACAAAAGTTATGATGAATTTACTGGTGTTCAAAATTGTAATAGAAAAATTAAGGGGGGTGAGCGACATTTTTTATGATTGGTTTCCGTAGCAAGCACGTCGCTTCAGCGACTAGTGTTGCTACTAATTCGTTACTGTTGCGAAAAGAGAAGTAACAAGTGAAACAGACAGAATGAAGGAATGAAAGGGAGATAATTGAGGGATTTTATTGAAGCAGACACGTGCCGTACATTGTTATTACATATGTGTATGTTACGTTTATGGGGGTACAAAAAAGAATAAGACTGAAAGTAAACAAAGAACAAGTGAATTTATTGGAAGCCTGGAAAACATCATTGAATACAATAGAAAAATGCGAGCATGAAAATTAATATGGTTAAGCTTAAACATGGGAAAGTAAAGGACTAATTGTTAAAACTGAAAAAGAAACGGACAAGATATTCAAGTAAAAAATATAATAATTTTATAACTTAAAATATTGCAGCATTAAATTTTTAAAAAATTCAATTTAACATTATATAACGAATTCTTAATGCTGCAGATAATGCCAGTGAGTTCAGCAAGTAGAAATATATAAAGTATTCAATTATCTTACTTACCTCTTTTAAATTGGGTGTCGGTGACTTTTCAATGACCCAATATGCATTATATATATATATATATATATATATATATATATATATATATATTTATATATATATATATATGTGTGTGTGTGTGTGTGTATATGTGTGTGTGTATATATATGTGTGCGTGTATATATGTGTTTGTGTGTATATATATATGTGTGTGTATATATATGTGTGTGTATATATATGTATGTATATATATATGTATGTATATATGTATGTATGTATATATATGTATGTATATATATATGTATGTATATATATGTATATATATAAATATATATATATATATATATATATATATATATATATATATATATATATATATATATGCCTATGAAGTCACTTTGAAAAATGGCTTTGAATTACAATGACGAGTTGGCAGCGACCGAGTTTTGATCCTCACTTAAAGTAAATTGAAATGGATCAAATATTTTCTTCAATTTATTTTTCCAGAGGAAATCTTTCAATAAAGACGAAACGTTGATATACGTGCGACTTTGTTTGTTACTGTTTTTTTACTTTTAACCCCCCTCTCTCTCTATCATATATATATATATATATATATATATATATATATATATATATATATATATATATATATATGGTGGGTGCAAAACTATTTAAAAGATATAGATTCAACATATTTGACCACCGGATAAGACCGATGAGCTGAGTTTGTAGAAATATATAAAAGTAATCAATTATTTTACTTACCTATTTTAAATTGGGTGGCGGTGACTGCTCAATGAACCTTTATGCATGCATTTATATATATATATATATATATATATATATATATATATATATATATATATATATATATATATATATATATGTATATATATATTGATATGCCAATTAAAAATGGTATTACATTAAATTGAAAAACTTCCAGCAAGTGAGTTCTGATCCTTACTTGAAGTAAATTGAAATGGGTCTGATTCGTTGATGATAATTCCATGTTCCCACTGAACCGTTCTTAAGGGGAGATGCAATTATCAAAGACTTTAACTCGCTTATATCATTTCCCTAAACTAAAAAGAGGGGATAATGTAATTAATGAGTCACTACATCAGAGTAGAAACTGATTTTTCATTGACTGTCAGTAAAAATAAAATGAATTAATAAAAGAAATACTCAAATAAAAGCAGAATCTAAGGCGGAGTTGATCGGCGTGAATAAGCTCCTCGGGGGATTTCGGTTATGATCGGCAAATCCCGGGTGTTCGTCACACTTCGTTGGCGATCATTTGGCCGCAATTGTATTCTTTATTATGAGAGAGAGAGTGAAAGAGTACGTGTATTGTAGAAAAAGAGGGAGAGGGAGATAGATAGATAGATAGAGAGAGAGAGAGAGAGAGAGAGAGAGAGAAAAGAAGAAGAAGAAAATGATAAAGAGAATGACAATAGAAAAAGATCAAGAAGAGAAAGAGAGCGTGAAAAAAAAAACGAAAAAGAGAATAAGACAAAAAAAAAAGAAAGCAGAATCAAAAGACCAAAAATAAAATCGAAGAGAGAGAGAGAGAGAGAGAGAGAGAGAGAGAGAGAGAGAGAGTAATAAACTAATAAAGAGAATACGCAAACGAATAGATATGAAGACATATAAGTTAAGACAGATACAAATCCATACTCCAATAAATTTGTTTTTGTGGCTATTGATATTCATAGTAAAAACCTTTTTTTTCTATTTATTTAAAAAGAAAATACAGATTTGTTGTATATGGTTCCTGGAATTGCATTCATCTGCAAAAGATCTAGCTCATTTACATATTCTTTTAAACATTCATTTTAATTAATTCCCTATTAGTTTTTTTTTCTCCAGTTTTATTATCATCTTTCGTTAACTATTACGTGTAATTATATTAATGCAGATATTCTACTTGATTTATACATACATAGGCCTCTGTCAGTCTTGACAGACTATGGATACCCACTGTAAGGGTGCCTGCGCGTGAAATTTTTGTGGCAAGAGTTGCGCAATCTCACATCGCACTTCTCCTGAGTCGACATTGTTGAATACTAGTGGCAAGACAACTGGAAACAATGCCGAGATAAGTGATTTATACTTGCGTAATATTTGCGTAAAAAAGGTTATAGTAAACATAAACCTCTCTATATATTTATGTATACGTAATATATATATATATATATATATATATATATATATATATATATATATATATATATAAATATATATATATATATATTTGTTTTTGCCTACCAAACTTCTCTGTCAGGTTTTGGTCTACAGGCATGAAACTTCATATTGAGGGCATACGAACTCATTCGAAACTTTATATTTGGGGGAATTGGTGCAAAAGTGTGAAAATTTAAAAAAAAAATGGAATTTGCTAGGTGAAACGTAATAGCTATTGGTTCATGTTTACATTTTTTTAGCCTTGCAGCAAACATGTCTTCATAGGTCAGGCATTAACGTCAAAGGAAAAGACAAATCGTATGCTAAACGTTTGGGTTTCGATTCTCGGTGATGACGCATGAGTCATTTTTTTTTAAAACTTTTTAAATCATTACTATATTTTGGGTCGAATATAATCTATATATATAAAAGCGAAAATGTGTGTATGTATGTTCGTATGTGTGTCTGTGTGTCCGCTAAAAACTTTCGACAGACACGACGAAAATTCACAAACTCGGTACCATATCGAAGCTCGAAAAATATCGAAAAATTGGCCAAAAACGTTCATTTTTTCACCCCGAAATCGACAATTTTCGACAGGGGGGGGGTCCACAAAAACGGTCCTCTCGTGACGACGACCAGTTCTACGCATGCGTCAGATGACGTCATGACCGGATTTACTTTAAATAGTTGAAAAACTGATTAAATTTCATGTACGTCGCATTAGCTCAGTTGGTTAGCGCGTTGGTTCATTATCTACACGTTTTGGGTTCGAATCGTGGTGTGAGATGTCTTTTGTTTTCGATTTTTTAAATTTAAATATTGAACCAGTGTTATTTAAGCCATCTTTCATGTAACGTTCGTTTTTCTGTTTTTTTTTTTACTTCACTTATCCACCCCCGACCACACACCACAAAAAACCCCGGGTACCCACCGATTTTTTAAATTTTAATATCGAAACAGGCTTATTTAAGCCATTTTTCTTTTTTGGTTTTTCGATTTTTACATTTAACATCGTTCGTTTGCCTTACGTTAGTTTTTTTGTGTTTTTTTTTCGATGTTTTGATTACCTCCCCCGCTTAAGTTTTAACGTTGTTTTCTTTTTTTACTTCGCTTGTAACAATGCTTACGTCGTCGTAATCGTGTTCATCTTAAATTTCTTAAAGGAGCATTTATAACCATACTGTTATAAATATTAAAAATAATTTTCTAGCTACACACATTAGTGTTTCATGCTTACGAAATCATCTGTGTAGGAAGTGATATTAAGTAAGTATATATAACTATATATATATATATATATATGATTGCAACGTCTTGTCAGACGAGTGCTACTCCCTCAGACACTTAAAGTCCATGAGCCCAAAAATGACTTCCATCGCTACAGGACCATTTTAATTGACAAATGCCTGATGATGTTACAGATTCTTAGCTTTGTACGACAGCTAAGTATCTCTCTCGGTTCAAAATGTTGAGATCTAGCAAGAAGCAAGAGCAAGATAGCCAGCAACAAGTGAAACTGCAGACCAGCTTAATGCGTGTACTGGTCTGCCGCTTTATGTTTATTTTAAATCAGAGATTTTCTTCTCCTAGAAAGGTTGCATTTACCACGGCTTATGGGAGCCCTCTCCACCCCAACGCACACATGCATACACACAAACACACACGGTGCTAGTTGGCTGTTGACCTCGATAAAGGGTTAATTCGCCCTTGTTTTTAATCCTTCAGGGAGACTAGTCGCCCTCCTCACCAAATAAGTCTGGTGGGGAAACCAGTTTAGTCATCGGTGACCTGACCAAGAGGCAGGTATTACTGGGTTACATGGTACCAGTAGCATATCACATGACCTGACATGGAGAGTCGCATATTAAAAAGATCCATGAAAAGAATAATTCGACTTCAAAAAATAACCAGAGAAATAAACAGGGAAAAGATTCACCTGGAGCATGTAGGAGGTGTGGAAATAAACATTGGCACAATAGGCGTCGCTACAAATTCAAACAATGTGACAACTGCCACCAGAAAGGGCATAAAGCATCGCATTGTAGAAAAAAAATCTGGTAGAAAGACACCCATTAAACTTACGAAAATCGAACGTGAGGAACAAAATATCCGGAAATAGGTACAAGTCAAAATGTTGAAAACGCAAGTAAGGCTACAGCTTGATAGTAGGTCTGACATTTCCATTATTAATGTACAGACATGGAAGAGGCTTGGGAAACCCACTATGATTAAATCACATAAAACGGCGAGAACCGTCATTGGCGAAAAAATTACCTTCGAAGGAGAATTATTGACGAATATTTTTTTCAAAAAATAGGGCCGAAAAAAGCAAGAATTTTTGTCATGCGAAAATCAAACAACCTCTTTGGAACTGATCTGTTCGAAAAGTTTAGACTATGAGATCTGCCTTTAAGCTCATTTTGCCAAAAGGTTGAGGATTCGAATGTGGAGTCAGAAAAACTTAAGAGGGAGTTAAAAGAGAATTTACCAGACGTATTTTCAGGCGGGTTTGGGAAGGTGTACAAAAGCGGTAGCAAAATTTGATGTAAAAGTAAATGAACAGCCAGTCTTCAGAAAGAAAAGAAATGTTCTAGTGCATGGAATTTTAGACAATTTGCTAGTATTCAGAAAGAAAAGAAATGTTCCATACGCCGCTATAGAAGAGATAAACGGTGAATTAAAAAGACTCGAAAACATGGGTGTCATCGGAAAACTTGATCACAGTGAGTGGGCTGCACCAACGGTTTACATCAAAAAGAAGAGTAAGGAGATTCGGGTTTGCGCCGACTTCGCGACAGGCAAACATCGAAATGTCGAAGACACCTGCTGAGGTTTTATTTGGACGCAAGGTTAGATCGATTTTTCACAAGTTATTACCAAACCAGGATCGGCCAAACCTAAAAAAAACATCGATAACAAAAAAAACGGTATAAAGTTGGCGAAAGAGTCTTCTACAAGATTCAAAATAATAAGACTTTCTGGGAGTCCGGCATTGTTGAGAAACAAATAGGCAACATGGTCTACATGATTAAGGGATCAGGCTTCGTGCACAAACGTCACACTAATCAAATTTGGAAAGATACACGAACAGTGATGTTAACAGATCGCCCGAACAGGAAATCATGGACACAGTGTTTGATACTTTTCAGGTGCCCATACCAGAGACAACTTCGGAGAACAGAAGATCAAACAGAAAACGGAAATTAACAGAATTGATTAGGATGAACCCAAAACAAAAACGTTATTAATCCCAAACGAGATATTTTCAAAGTGGGGTGTTATACCGGCCTTCCTTGAACAGAAGAATTTACACCGATTAGCACTATAAATAGCGCTAGTAATTCCAACACCGGTGAGAGAGATGCGACTGCACTTCATCTGCTAGCCGAGTGCCCAGCAGATATACACGCTTTTCTATCTTTGTACATTATTGTTAATACACTTGTTCCTTAACCGAACCTCGACTTGATTGTTCTTATTTTCACTGTTGTTCCACGACACAATAATATTAGAACGTCTCCATCTATGCTGAACATCTACAGAATGCCAACATCAATATATTACAGATCAATGACTCCCCTGTGGAATACTCACAGACCCCGCTAGTTTATATTTATTTTATTTATATTTATTTATAATTTTCTTTATGAGCTCAACACACATACTGACCGCTTTTGAAACAATATTGATTGTTCATCAATATATATAATCAATTCAATTCTTAATATATATATATATATATATATATATATATATATATATA
Source organism: Euprymna scolopes (assembly GCF_053919585.1). NCBI lineage: Eukaryota > Metazoa > Mollusca > Cephalopoda > Sepiida > Sepiolidae > Euprymna > Euprymna scolopes. Next base: position 159,399,439 of record NC_136490.1, on the reverse strand, counting down.
TATATAAAGTTGAGTTTTTCTTGTCCAGACATTATATTAAAAGACTACTGCTATTTTTAACAGAACTATTTTTAGCTATTTTTAACTGAGATTTTTAACTATTTTTAGCACAATATTTATCGATTTTTTTTGTATCGATTCTTCAAAGCATGCCCTGTTTAACAATGGTCATGCATTATTCGGCTCGCTAAAAAATAGTTAATTTATTTATCAAAGATTTTAAAATGGCTTTTTTCGTATAAATATTAAATTTTTTGTTTTGTTTTGCTTAACTTAAATTAATTATTTTACTTAACATATTCACCGAATTTCACACTTCAAAACTCAAAAGCGGGATAATTAAACACAATCGAAGTTCTGATATTCAGACGTCAAAATAAGGTATGCAAACAAGTTTTTTTTTAAAATCTATAATCCTGTCCCTTACAACAACACAATATGTTTTGTTCAGATTCAGATGATTATTTTAAGCATATTTGGAACCCCCTCAAAATAAGGGGGTTTTGTAAGCAATATATATATATATATATATATATATATATATATATATATATATCGTATATGAAAAATAAGTACACTGTTATAAACTTCATACTTCTCTTAATGATCGCTGAAAATTTCGTATTGATTGGATAATTACCTGAATTTTGGTAGATTTTTAAAAAGACGGTCCGTCAAAAAGTACTTACCTGCCCCCCCCCAGTTTTGGCGGTGCCTACTCTAGTCTTTTCAAAGATCTATAAATGGTGATAACTCTTACTTTTTATTTAGAGTTATTCTCTTTTTATCGCTATAACAGTTCCTCTTTGTAAATATGATACTTATAGGATGTTTGATGTGGGTCTGTTTGTAGAGTTGAATTGGTTTGCACCGTCGTTGCGTTCTTTGAGTTGAACCTTTTTTTCTCAGACTTGCTTTGTTTACTGCATATATTTTGAACATTGAAATGTGTCTGGTAAAATATTTAATAGACTGATTGTATTATTTTAGTGTCTCTTTGGAAGATATGAGTGACGATGTTGATTTGCATGTCTGATCCAAACATAGATGATTGTGCATCCACATAATAGATTTAATTACCAAAACAACGTACCATGTGACCTTGTATTTATTTTTCTTTACCATTGCGATAGTTATATTGCTAATACAAGTTGTCCTGGTAGGAATATACGTGACGTTGCTCAATGATGGCAATTAAATTAGAAATATACGTTTACCAATGGAATCTATTTGTCCCTCATCAAATAATCTTCCAAGAAAAACAGGACGATGGTAGATTCCATTGGTAAACGTATATTTCTGTTCATAAGTGCTTCAGCAGGAGACTTTTCATTTAGGTAATTTGGATTTAGAGTAACTCTGTAGCTACTTAGAAATATTTCTATGATCTCTCGAGTAGTTCCTTCCCCTTTTAACTTCAAGAGTGTTCTCTTAAACGTATCGACAAAACGTTCGGCTTGTTCATTTGATAGTGGATGAAAAGGTGGGGATCTGAGATGCTGAATTCTGTTTTGTTTAAAGAGGTCAGAAAATTCTTCTGAGATAAACGCAGTACCATTATCAGAAACTAAGATTACAGGAATGTCGAATCTGCTGAAAATTTCTTGTAGTTTCTTTACAGTTTCATTTGACCTAGTATGGTTCATCTGGAAGACTTCTGGCCATTTACTGTAAGCATCAACCGATATTAAGTAATGTTGTCCATTAATTGGTCCTGCAAAATCCATGTGTAGTCGTGACCAAGGGGTTTCTGGGGTAGACCATGTATGAAATGTTGTTTTCTGAGGGGACTTGTCAACCAGTTGACATTTGGTACAGCTTGTTACAAAAACCTCTAATTGCCAGTGCATTTTTGGTCAATACACTTAGCCACGTGCCAAGGCTTTCATCCGATTAATTACTTGATATCCATAGTAAAATTGTGTGAGAACTCTGTTCTAGAGTTTGAATGGGTCTGCAACACTTTCTCCGAAAAGAAGTGTTTCATTGATCTCGGATAAAGAAGATCTCTGAAAAAACGATTGAAGTTGCTGATCAGTGCATGTTTTTGGCCAACTTGTGAGATGAAAATGTCGAACTTTCTGTAAGAATGAGTCTGCGGTTGTAGCCTCCTAGATTACCTCTGAAGTGACTAGCAGCGATCTCACTGTAGAAACAAGTGCAGAGACAACTTCAGGTTCAACAGATAGAGCAGCGAGGACTGTGTCTTCCACTACTTTTTCATGAGAAGAGATGAGTCTGGATAACGCATCTGCCTGGCCAATATTGCTGCCTAGTTGGTACTTTATAGAAAAGTCGTAATCTAAGAGCATAGTTACTCATCCTTGTAAGCGGTTTGCTGTATAAACTGGAATTCCTTTTCTGGAACCAAAAGTACTTATTAAGAGCTTGTGGTCTGTGGTCGGCCATATAGAATTTTATGAAATTCCTGTACAGCGTAGATAATTGCTAGGGCTTCTTTCTTAATTTGGCTATACTTTTGTTCAGTAGGCGTCAACGACTTTTATGCGTGTGCAATGGCTTTTTTGCTTACGTCAGAAAAAAATGTGATATTACTCCCCCCAACTCAGTCTGAAGCATCCATCACAACAGTAATGTCTAATGATGGATTGTAGTGTGTCAGCAATAGATCAGAACAAAGAAGTGTTTTAATTTTCACAAATGATTCTTTGCATGCGCTTCACGAGTTCCATTTGATATCTGTTTGTAACAGATTATTTAGAAAATACTCATAACTTGTGCAGTTAAGGTAAGAAGGAACCATAGTGACTTACAAAACCTAGAAATGATCGTAGTGTTGCAAAATCCTTTGGAGCTGGCATGTGCTTCATTGCCTGAATATTGTCCGGATCTGGTTTTCGACAATTTTTGTTAAATATGAATCCAAAATATTTCACAGAAGTTTGGAAGAATTTGCATTTGTCTTGTCTTAAGTGAAATACATAGTGTTGAATTCGATCCATCACAGAAGTAAGACAACGAATAATTTCCTTTTGGAATGTGCCTGTAACGATAATACCTTCAATGTAGGCGGAAAGTCCTGGCAATCCAGTGAGTATTGTATCTATAGTTTGTTGGAATATTGTTTGTGCTGAATTGATACAAAATGGGAAACAGTTAAATTGAAATAATCCCATGTGAGTGTAATTAGTGAGAAGACTTTTGGTAGCTTCATCAATTTCCATTTGCAGATATTCATTTGCAGATATGCATTTGCAGATATGCATTTGCAGATATGCATTTGCAGATATGCATCTACTGATATGCATTTGCAGACATGCATTTTTAGATAGGCATTTGCAGATATACATTTGCAGATATACATCTACTGATATGCATTTAAAGAGATGCATTTTTAGATATGCATTTGCAGATATGCATTTACAGATATATATCTGCAGACATGCATATGCAGGTGTGCATTTGTAGATGTATATTTGCAGATACGCATCTGCAGATACGCATCTTCAGATATGCATTTGCAGATATGCACTTGCGGATATGCATTTGTATATATGCATTTGCAGATATGAAGCTGCAGACATGCATGTGCAGATATGTATTTGTATATATGTATTTTCAGATATGCATATGCATATATGCATTTGCAGATGTGCATTTGCAGTTCCAGTTTTGCAAAACAAGTTTCACCGTTGTCTTTTGAGAACAGATAATCAAGTAAGGGTAGTGAATACTGATGTGTCTCTAGTATGTCATTATTCCTGTGCTGAAGTTCGCACATAGGCGTAATTTGCCGTTAGCCGTTTCCACAATGACAACAGGTGTTGCCCAAGATGAGTAATGTGAACGTTGGATTATTCCTTCTTGTGGGTGATCCAATTCTTTTTCAGTTGTAGCTAAAGCTACGTATGGAACCAGACACTTTAGTTTGAAGACTGACTTTGCGTTTGCCTTCGGTTTTAAAGTCGCTTTAACTTTAGAAAAACATGTAAGACATTCTTAAAAAAACATTGCTGAACTTTGCATTATGTTCTTAAAATGTGTTTCGGCATCTGCTGCAGCATTAATATTGAAAGAATTGAAAATTGAATTTAGGAAAACATTGAAAAGATCAAATTCTTCAATAAAATCCAAACCAAGAAGATTCAGGAGTAATGCACCAGAAACATAGCACACACTTGATTTCCCCCTTTAAAAGAGATATTGCATTTTAACTCGCCAGTTAGTTGAATCTTGTTTCCAGATGTACCACAAACAACATGAGTCATCTTCTTAGGAGTTAGTTTTCCCAACAACTCCGATGTTGGACGTGAAATTAAATTGAATTCGATGTGGATTTCTGGAAACGTCCTGGCGTTTTCCTGTGGTTTTTATCTCTTGGTTGTGCAGTATTCATCCTGGAAGACGCAGTTTGGCTTTTAGCACGTCTTGTTGATCTTAATCCATTCCAATATGATCCACAAGAACAAAAAGTAATATTTTAATACGTATAGAATAACATAGGTTTCGTGTAACAATTTTTAAAAACTCCTTTCACTGCAAACAAGGCATATTACCACTTGCAACATAACGGGTTACTATTTAGAAATGTATCAAACGGGAGTGAGGAGTTGAGCAGCAAGATGTCAGTTCACATTGCATTTAAACTTCTGCAGGCTAGTACAGACAGGAAAACAGGAAACAGAGAGGGAATTACACAATCTAGCAATCCGAGAGAAGAAACTATTAGAGTAGAAATGTTTCCGGTATTTAGGGATCTCAGCAGTGAAAAGGTGGTCTTTTGCTGCTTGTTTGGTTAGTCGGAAGTATGTTCAGGGAGCACACCCGTCTTGTTTCAGCTCTCTTTCTGGTTGGTTGGTAATTCTTGTTGCAGATTGTTATTTGTCATCATGAACATGTTTCTTTCCTTAATGCTTCTTGTTTTTTTCGATGGAAAGGAATATGTGATTCTTGACTGATATCGTGCCGACATTGTGAACCCCACCTCTCTCTCCTTCTTTCTATGTATTTCTCCACTCCTCTATTTCTCTCCTTCCCTTTTTTACTGTCTTTAACTATCTATCTATCTATCTATCTATCTATCTATCTATCTATCGTTGTTTCCGACACTTTCTTTCTCTGCATCCGTATCTCTATTTCTCTCTCCCTCCCTCTCGCTCTATTAATTGATCTTTCCCCTCTCTCTGTCTATCAATGCTTTTCTTTTTCTCTCCCGCTCTTTCCAACTATCTATATTTCAATTAATATGTTCCTTTTCTCTCCTATATCTGGTTATCTCTTTTTCGTGTCCCAATCTCGCTTTTCTTTCTCTATCTATCTATCTATCTATCTATCTATCTATCTATTTCTATCCTTTCTCCCTCTTTACCTCTACCCCATCTTCCCCCCCTCTCTCTCTATATATATATATATATAATTTTTTCTTCTTCGTTCTCCCATTCTCTCATCTATCTATCTATCTCTATCATTCTTCTCCCTCTCTTTCTTTCTTCTGAGTTTTAAGAGAAACAGAGATAGCTAGGATTTGAACATATAAAAAAGAAATAAAAAAACAAACAAAGAAAAAGAATTACCGCCATCGACTATATCAGAATATCATTGTCGAGGGATTAGAGTTAAAAACTGAAAATTTTATTGTGTTAATGAATAGCGGGACATGACACGTGACCAGATGCAGTCGAGTCGCCATTTTTCAACGGTCCGTGATTTTCTCCTTCCTCTCGCTTTTCAATTGATTAGAATAATTGCAGTTATCATTGTTCTTTAAGGTCATAATCACCATCGATGCTGCTTGTGTTCCGTTTGTCGTCGTCTGTTTTTATGTATTTTTTTTTCGTCGCTTTTAATTCCTCGCTCGTGGCTGTTTATGTAAAGCCGTCACCTCACGTGCAACATTCACTGGACAAATGTGTCAACAACTTTAATTCATTCCAATAATTACATCGTCAAAAAAAAAAAAAAAAAAAAAAAATACAGCATTTTTGGTGGGAGGAGGAGTGACAAAAAAAACGCAATAGTAACAAAATAATCACATTTAATCGCAGCATAATTTATCAGGCTTTTATCATTTTTCTTTAAATCTAGTCCGACTAATTTCACCGCTATTCTATTTTTCTTTTTACAAAAAAAAGTCCGCTATTTCTACATTAAATTGCAAATACATTTTCTTAATCTAAGGCATAAACGGCTATAAGTCTGGCTGTCTGTTTCCATATTTTCAAACTCTATCTCCTCCGAAACTAAGAGTCGCTGAGCGGCCCTAGGGGCCTCAAATGATTGAATTTTTTATGGGCCGTCCTTTTATGGGTATTTAGCCGATTAAAACAATTTTTAAAGGGTTAATAATGGGTCAAATTTTTAAAGGGGTAATAATGGGTCAAATTTTTAAAGGGGTAATAATGGGTCAAATTTTTAAAGGGGTAATAATGGGTCAATTTTTTAAAGGGGTAATAATGGGTCAAAAGATAAAAAAATCGTTATAGATTGTGTACATTCATTTTAGTTTATTTTTTATTTTCTAATTTAATCAGTTTATTTGCGTGTAACCTTGGTACACTAGTAACGTCACCAACTTTGAATGCTGTGATTTCGAGTCTAGCTGATGGAACCCAAATAATTTTTTTTTACTTTTGAAAACACGACTCTGTAATAATATATACGAAATCTGGACAAATTAAAATATCATATTTAAGCGTATTTTCGGCCGTGCAACACCGGGCTCCCCTCACTAGTCTAATTTATAAAACTCACTATGTCTTTCTGTTTGTCTACTGTCTGTCTCCATATTTTCAAATTCTATCTATTCCAAAACTAAAAGTCGCAGGGCGGCGCTAGGGGCCTCAAATGATTGGACTTTTTATGGACCGTTCTTTTAAAGCCGGTTAAAATAGTTTTTAAGGTGTAAAAACGATGTCAAAATAGAAAAATCGTTATACATTTTGTAAATTAACTTTAGTTTATTTTAATCAGTTCATATGCGTGTCATGTTCGTACAATGGTAACGTCACCTGCTTTGAATGTTACAGTTTTTGCTTTCGGTTCGATTCTAGCTGATGGCATCCAAATACTTTTTATTTTACTTTTGGAATCACGACTTTATAATAATATATACGACATCTGGACATATTAAAATATAATATTTAAGCGTATTTCACGACAGGGCGAAGTCGGGCGCCCCCACCCCTGCCAATAGAATGATAAAATACATCAGATATTTAAAAAGTCAATATAATAGACATATTGTCTTAAATTGATCTACACCTGAATAGCCGAAATCGCAATGTTTATAGCAGTAACTCATGAAATAGATACTTATTTTCTCTCGCGAACCAATGTCGCTGTTAAATGATTTGGCCACACACTGACCAATCAATTTGTAGGGCGCACTGATTTTATTCGTCCCCTCTTTGGGAACCACAGTTGGTCAGCAGAGAGAACTCGGCAAGCATTAAAGAAAGACCTCTCTTCTTCTATAGTACCCGTCCACTTCAGTATCGATGATCTTTGTCTGAAGATAACTGCTAGTCGCTCTGCAACAGTCAAAGAAATTTCACCTTTTCTTTTTTTCTTACTCGAACATTGTTGAACTTTCTGTCGCTACAACAAACCCTTTTGTTATTATGTTTTAGATTTTATTGTATTCTGTTTACATGATCTTATATATTTATAGACGTGCAATCTCGCATTCCAAGACGTTTTCTGCATTTATTTTTAAATATGTCTTTCTCCCCAGACTTCTGCACATTTGTTTTACTTTATGCGTTTTTTTTTCACCGAATGTGACTCTTTTGTATCCGTTTTGTATTTCGAATCTTGAATGGCCTCGCATTAGTCCAGATTTATCTGAGAGAAGATGTTTTAGGGGCAATAAAATATCTTAACACTGTGCGTTGACGATTATAAATAATACACCGAGAGCGAACGTATATGTTCAATCAAAACTATTATAAAATCAGGAACGTTGGTATCTATAAAATACCATCGAGAAAATTTTAAATCATGTTAACAGTCCAATTCAGAAACCAACCTTTAACCTCTGATGATAATAAACTTTATTGATCGGAATAAGAACTCTTAGAATCGACACATTTTTGCCAACAAGAAACAAGTTTATTACTCCCAGTAGTATAGAAATAAGGAGTTCTGGATGAAGCGATGGAGTCATTGAAGGCCGATTCAGCATCATCTCGGCTTTTGAAGCATTTTTCGCACATGAAGTTGTCGAGATGTTTGAGAAAGTGATAATCGATGGGCAAGAGGTCCGATGAATATGGCGGATGAGGCAGTCTCGTAGCCCAATTCGTTCAGCTTCTGCAGAGTCAGTTGAACAACATGTGAGCGAGCGTTGTCATGGAGGAGAATTGGTCCTTTCATATTCATCAATCTCTGGCACATACATTGGAGCTTCTGGTGCATTTCCTCAATTTGTCGGCAGTACTTCTCCGCTGTAATCGTTTCGCCCAGATTCAAGACGCTGTGATGGATGAGATCGGCCGCAGACCACCAAACTGTCACCATAACCCTTTTTTGGTGCTATTTCGGCTTCGGGAAGTATTGTGGAGCTTCCCCATCATCCGACCACTGTACCGAACGTCCCCGATTGTTGTCGAAGATCCACTTCTCATCACACGTCACAATCCGCTCGAGAAATGGGGCATTTTTGTTGTGCAGAAGCGTAGAAGACACCTCAAAACGACGATTTTTTTTTAATTATCGTTCAATTCATGCGGCGCCATTTATCCAACTTTTTTTACTTCCCTATTTGCTTTAAATGGCGAACGACTGTTGAGTGGTCGACATCGAGTTCAACAGTAACTTCTCGTGTGGTTTTACAAGGATCGGTTTCAATTAAGGCTTTCAAATGTTCGTTATTAACTGCAGTCGGCCGGCTGCGACTGTCTTCATCTTCGAAGCTCTCGTGACCATTGCAAAATTTCTTGAACCATCACTGTGCTAAACGTTCGTTAGTGGTTCCTGGGACAAACGCATCACTGATATCACGAGCTGTCACTGCAGCTTTTCGGCCTAGTTTGAAGTGGAACAAGAAAATTTGCGGATTTGAATTTTGCCCATGCTGTCGAAAAGCCTAAAATAAATGAATGAAGCGATTGAGAACGATAACAAATAACACGATTCGATAGAGCGGAAAACAAACTTCAAAATGATATATAACATGTCTATATATATATATCAATGAATTAATTCATAAATTATACATAAAAGTAACACATATGAGAAACCGATATTGTTTTTGCACCAACAAAAATGAATAAACGTGTTTACATTTCAGAATTTTTTAAAATGAGGATTGGCTGTTCGCATTATTTAGATTCTTCGGACTACTGTTCTCATCTTGAGTGTCATTTTCATATTTCGTTCGATGTAACCTTCTTCGGGTGTATCTTGTCGAACTCAGGAATCTTTCTGCCAGACTCGAGATTTTTTCTGTCGAACTCGGGAATCTGCACGAAATTTAAAATTTGAAATATTCAGTTGTAAAATGACCTTCTTAAAGTTAAAGGTTAATCTTGAGTGTAAGCAACCGAAAATACAATTGCAATTACTTCGGACTGCTATAGAAATATTCTCAAGTTTGACAAAATACACCTGATGAATGTCAGAGGTTACATCGCCCGAAACGTGAAATGACACTCAAAATGAGTAGTCCCAAGAATCTAAATAATACAAATAAACGGATTTGTTTTTTCGTTATAACATATTGGGTGTATATATTTGAACTAAAGCCATATATGTAGCTGGTCAAGCGTCTTGCCAGGTCCAATGTGACTCTCTCTCTCTCCGAATTATTTATTGGATATACGTGGATCTAGGTCGTCCTATGCGCCTGTGCCGTGGAGTCCACAGCAGTACATTTCTGTTACCAGCTCTTGCTTTCTCCTTTGGCAGTGACCGGTAAATCATAGACGTCGCTCCCTGATGGTAGTAGCTATAGCAGGTTGATTGTCATAAAGTTCTTGCTTTGTGGGAAGATCTTGCCAAGATATATGTAACACTGCTTGTGTCGTCTAACATTTTTTCCCAATCTTATGGTGAGGGTCCAAGTTGTGGCACCGTAAACAAAGACAAGTACCCGATATCCTTTTAGAAATAATTCTTGATAGAAAAATAGTTGGATAGCAAAAAAGAAAAAAAAAATTAGCCAAAGAACAAATTATACTTTTGGATATACATGTATGTCATGGCATTTACCCTAAGCAAGTTGAACTGGCTTCTCCTGGAAGAGAAAGTTTCTAGATAAACTTATAAGAAAGGTGCCGGGGAAACAAATGGCATCAAACAATCATAAGTGATGATGATGATGATGACGATGATGATGATGAACAACAACAACAACAACAACAACGACGACAACGACGACAGAAACAGCAGCTACAATAACAACAGAAATAACAAAAGCAACAACAACAACAACAACAACAACAACAACAACAACAAAAAAAAGCAACAACAACAACAACAACAAAATGGAACACGTACATAAAGTCTGTTTCCAAGGTCGCTGGAAAGATGGTGGGATCCTTCTACCGCTCCAGAAGATATCTCACTACTGATGTAATTCTCTATCTATATAAAAACCAAGTACGTCCAACGATGGAATACTGTTGCCATATCTGGACAGGAGCTGCTAAAACAGCCTATCCTGCCTTGACAGAGTACAAAATAGACTTCGTGGCTTAGTGGGGGATGCCCTTTTCTCTACCCTGCAACCTCTCTCCCACAGAAGAGACGTTGCGAGCCTATCCTTGTTTTATCGTTATTTCCATGGCAGGTGCTCGTCTGAACTCCAATCTCTGGTCCCCCCTCGCCAATCTTTCACGAAAAACACTCGTCTACCTGAATCCACTGTGAAAAATTTTCCCCACTCTATATCTGTGCCTAAATCAAAACGCGGATTCCATGAATAAAGCTTCTTTCTTAGAACTGCACGCCTGTGGAACTCTGTTCCGTCTGCCTGCTTCCCACCGGACTACAACTTGGATGTCTTCAAATCCAACCTTAACAAATTCCTAATGAACCGCCCCCTTAAGTAAACACTTCATCAAATCTCCACACTAACGTAATGTAGTTGCAATAACCCTTATCCCTGAGTGGCTTCCGGGCCTTGATAAGTGGTGATCACTGTGTAAAAAAAAAAAAGCAACAAGAACAGAAAAAAGCAACAATAACCGCAATGATAGCATAAACAACAAAAGCAACAAAAATAGCAACAACAACACCAACGACAGTAACAACAACAACAACAACAACAACAACAACAACAACAACAACGATAACAACATCTACAAATGCTAACCCATACTATTATATGAAGGAATTGTGTATCTGTGAGTTCGTTCTGTATAGACTCGAAAACGGCTGAACTTAATTTATAATAACCCTTATCCCTGAGTGGCTTCCGGGCCTTGATAAGTGGTGATCACTGCGTAAAAAAAAATGGAATTTCATACATAAGTACATTATGTGCCTGGCAGTGTTCTTAGGTTTTATTTTATCAGAATGTTTTCGATAAGTATCAATAATCAATAATCGAACTAATCTGATCAATAAAGGAACAGGGGATTTTGACCAAAGTTAACACCTTACACAACCTAACATCACAATTTCATTTGAGAAGTCTTAATACCACACAAGCAGAAAGGTTCGGCATATAAAATCAATAGTTGGTTCATAGATATGACAATGGCGCGTTCGAAATGAATGTTTCTGTTTAGAGCACAATTGTAGTATGATATTTGACCTCTGCGTTTTAGATTTTAATTCAAGCAATTATATATAAAAAACAATTTTATAAAATCAGCAATAAGTTCTCTACAGTGCAATGTAGACTAGAATATATTGTGGACAAAGTCACTTCGTAGGGTATGGATGCTTCCTCCCGATGCATTGCGATCGGTTCCCAACATTCGATATATTGAAAAAACTGAGCGATTTCACCGATTTCGATGGCAATAAAAACATGGGAGTGCGAAACATTCATTAATCATCATTCAATTCCGGGCAACGTCGAGTCACTCTGTTAGTTCAAAATAAAGCCTGACAGGCCAACACTACATTTAATATAGATATTTAGACACACCCAAAACAATACAAAAAGTTATAGCTTTATCCCCTCCTTTTGAAGAGAATGATAAACTTATATTCATTATGATATCTTATTTTTTCATATATAAAACCCAACACATATTTAACAGTTGAGAAATGAAAGTGAAATTTCCCAGCAAGTAGAAAACGACCTCGTATTCGCTCCGGAAGTTTTGACCCATAAACTAACGATGAATTCGTTAATTTAGATGTTGTTAGGCGGATTTATGTGGTTGTTCACGACGGGGGTCGCGACAGAAGGTAGCCACTATTGTTTGATGCTAACACAACCAAGTTCGTCATGACAGTGAGACAGGAAGTCGCAAATGAAACGGCGGAGGGAGAGAAATAGAAAGAAAGATTGTGTAGGTGTATACGAGAGAAAGAAAGAAAGAGTGGAAAAAAATAACAAAATTATGAATGAAGAAGAATAAAAAGGGGGACAATTTAGCGATGAATGATCAGAACTGATGGAGATACACAGGCGCCAAAAAGAAAGTCCGCACTTGTAATTTTTTCAAAAACCGCAAATTTAAGCTAAATTTAATGTAACTGTTTAAACAAACTATACCTCATTTTATTCGCCTTTTATTCTTCTATGATTTTACCTGTTCATATTTGACTTTTAACTGAAATATTCTAGTGTTCACGTCAATTTTAAAAAATAACTTCAAATTGAGGAGCCAAAAAGAAAGTCCGCACAATAGAAAATTGTTATTTAAATGTAACTTTAGGACATTAATGCAACACAAATACAACAAGAACACAATGAACTCGTTAATATTTAGTAGCATAGCCTTTCTGCAATTTGACAGCTTGCAATCATTTGGGAATTCCTTCAATTAGATTGCAGCAATACTCCGGGGAAAGGGCATCCCACTTTTCTTTAATTTCTGCCCAAAGTTCTTCCAAATTTGAAATTTTATCATTGCGTAGCTGTTACTTGATGTAATGCCATAGATTGTGCAGACCAATCCAAACACGAAATATCATGCTCTTCCGAGAACCTCTTCAGATTGCCAGCTGAGTGAATGGGAGCATTATCCTGCATGAGGATGGGATTATCATCCAAATTCCGACCAAAGTAGGGTAGAAAATGCTCAGTCAACATATTAATGTACTTGGTCGAATTAATTCGACCTTGCAAGCAAACTATAGACCCTGGACCATTGGTACTAATAATGCCCACACCAAAACTGAACCACCACCGCCTTGCAGCGTTGAAACTGAGCACCTAGGATTAAATTCTTCATCTTTTCTCTGACGGACGTACTGCCTTCCATTACTGCCTAGCCTATTGAACTTGCTTTCATCGCTAAAAAGCACTTTTGACAAATATGAAGAGCCATGATCTCCATTGCATCTGACGAAGTCCAGACGGCGCTTTCTGTTCTTTACAGAAATCATTGGCTTGCGTCTTGCAACATATCCTCGCTAATTAAATTCCTTTAATCTGTTCTTGACAGTAGAAAGAGAGCACTTTTTAACAAGATTGGACTGTTGTTGGATTTGGGGAGCCGTTTCAAATCTGTTTCTTAGGCTGCGGATCTTGATAGCATTGTCTTCCCTGTTAGAAGTAACTCTAGTTAGATCATATTTAGAGGCATCACGAACACTGACAGTGTTTTGGTGCTTTTGCACAGTCTTTCGTACCGTTTTCTCATCACATTTTAATCTGCGGCCGATTTCTCGATTAGATAAACCAGAAAGGTGGAGATTAATGAGCTTCTGCCGTTCACTATAAGAAGTCGTGGTATATGGACTAAATGTTACGTTGTATAACCTGGAACAACAACTATTGCGATTAGAGATGCTTTGTTGTCTGTTGGTGGATATTTTAAACTGATTTAGGGGGAGATAATTTAAGCTGGTTTTAAGCGAATTTGCGGACTTTTTTTTTTGCCTCCTCAATTTTAAGTTATTTTTTTAAATTAACGTGAACACGAGAATATTTCAATTAAAAGTCAAATATGAACACGTAAAATTATAAAAGAAATACAAGGCGAATCAAATGAGGTATAGGCTGTTTAAACAGTTACATTAAATTTAGCTTAAATTTGCAGTTTTTGAAAAAATACAAGTGCGGACTTTCTTTTAGCTGCCTGTGTATATATACATAGAGAGAGAGAGAGAGAGAGAGAGAGAGAGAGAGAGAGAGAGAGAGAGAGACACACACACACACACACACACAACACACACACATATAGTCAACCACATACAGTACTGTTTCGCTGTATCCGTGGAAATTCCAAGGAATGATAATTATCTTTTACTAACAAATATGTTTTGATAAAACGAATATCTTTCTGGATAACCCCAAAATTAGTCTTTTGAACAGAAAAAAAAAACAATAACGAACATCAAATATGAGTTTATTAATATTTATATGCAAATAGTGTCTATTGAATTTTAAATCTAAAACTGAACTAAATGAATAATTACGAATAAATTAATACATAAGTATGTAATTATTAATAAAAGCCTAGAAAGTAATATTGTGCTATATAGTTCAAGACAAATAATAAAATAACATTATAAGAGACTATTTTTAATTTACTCCTTTGGTCGTGCCTTTTTAGAGACAAGTTTAGCGAAATTGGCATATTTTGATAAAGTTTGGTCGTTAAAAATTGTATTTGACTTTTTCTGAAAGCGTAACGAATGGACTAATTAAGAAAAGAACAAACTACAAGTATAGATAGTAGTGTTGGGGCGATTAATCAGTATCGGAATCGGAAAAATAATAGTCCAATTTCCGATTCCAAACCGATTCGTTAATTTTTTTAAATAAAAAAATGAAACAAGCACATTTTATTTTAATTAGAAGTTATTACTTTACAACATAAGACTGAGAAGGGCCGTCAGAATGAGTTATAAATCTCATTTACAGATTTAACATTTATTAGCTGAGTTTATTTTATTTATTGGTCATTTATAACTTCCCTATTGCCTTTGTAATCGTTTAGCAACTATTCGCTACAATGTCTATGTGCTCTCATCTGAGGAAGTTCATATGATTATTAACAAATTTTAAATGCTCTGGGCGGAGGGGATTAACTTCGTTGGCGCCAGTTGTAGATGGGGATGTTTGTCATTGGCTTCTTCTGAAATAATTAAAGTTTTATGGAACTTTTTCTGACACAAGGAAATCCTCAGACTCTCCAAACCTAATTTAATTTCCTTTATTAGTTTTTTATTGTAAGCAAAGTAAATATTCTAGAGTTCACTTGCCTATTCAATATCACAGATTATAAAAAGCTTTTCGCACCTATTTGATAAATGGCCATATGGCGTCTATTAGAGACTTGGGACTTTATTATCAAAGATTTAACACGCTTGGAATTTTTTTCTGGTGCTGGTTTTGTATGATCACCACATTCTTTGAAATATTTCATGTTTCCTTATATTTTACGAAGGCCATCAACTCCCCATATTTCCTCCTATAACACAGAACAAGCTAGGTAACATACAAATATCCGTGCATGAGGTCGCCAAGCTAATCAAGAACCTAGATTCCAGTAAAGCAACTGGCCTGATGGCATCCCAATTATAATGTTAAAAAAGCTTCAACCAGAACTTGCTCCCATACTTACGAAACTGTTTAAGCGCTGCCTTAAGGAGAAGTGCTTTGCGACTCCCTGGAAGACCTCATCAGTTTGCCCTGTATTTAAGAATTCAGGTGATAAGTCATCTCCCTCTCAGTACAGACCAATAAGTCTCCTGTGTGTTATGAGTAAGTTGCTGGAATCCATATTAAATAGAGAAATAGTCAACCACCTCAGCAGATATAACCTTCTTAGTGACACACAATATGGTTTCCGCTCTGCAAGATCTACCGCAGATGTGCTGACGGTTATATCCCACAGGATTAGCGAATCTCTTGACAAAGGCTTCCTTTCTAGGGCAATTGCTCTTGACATATCAAAGGCCTTCGAAAAGGTATGGCATAAGGGTCTACTTCACAAGATTTCCAGCTACGGTATAACTGGAAATGTTTTCTCAATAATTAAATCATTTCTCTCCGATAGGCTCATAAGAGTAGTGGTAGATGGACAAAAATCGGAGGCCTGCAATATAAATGCTGGAGTCCCTCAGGGGTCAATCCTGGGCCCAACTCTCTTCCTGATCTACATCAATGACCTCCCTAAACACATACTTAAATCATTCGTTGACATCTATGCTGATGACACGACCATCTACGGCAACACATCAAAGGCTGTAAATGACAAAGTTCTCTCTGATTCTCTCTCCTCTGATCTCGAGCGCGTGGTTCAGTGGGGGAAGATGTGGCTGGTTACCTTACATCATCAACGCTCTGATCCCCATCTGGCATCAATTGTGATAGATGGCTCTCGTCTGGGAGAGGCCCCGTGTTTTGACAAGCTTCTGGGTTTGTCCTTTACTCCTGATCTGAAATGGAACACGTACATCAAGTCTGTTGCCAAGGTCGCTGGAAAGATGGTGGGATCCTTCTACCGCTCCAGAAGATATCTCACTACTGATACAATTCTCTATCTATATAAAAGCCAAGTACGTCCAACGATGGAATACTGTTGCTATATCTGGGCAGGAGCTGCTAAAAAGCCTATCCTGCCTTGACAGAGTACAAAATAGACTTCGTGGCTTAGTGGGGGATGCCCTTTTCTCTACCTTGCAACCTCTCTCCCACAGAAGAGACGTTGCGAGCCTATCCTTGTTTTATCGTTATTTCCATTGCAGGTGCTCGTCTGAACTCCAATTTCTTGTCCCCCCTCGCTAATCTTTCGCGAAAAACACCCATCTAGCTGAATCAACTGTGAAAAATTTCCCCCACTCTTTATCTGTGCCTAAATCAAAAAGCGAATTCCATGAACAAAGCTTCTTTCTTAGAACTGCACGCCTGTGGAACTCTGTTCCGTCAGCCTGCTTCCCACCGGACTACAACTTGGATGTCTTTAAGTCGAACGTTAACAAATTCCTAATGAACCGCCCCCTTAAGTAAACTCTTCATCAAATCTCCACACTAACGTAATGTAGTTGCAATAACCCTTATCCCTGAGTGGCTTCCGAGCCTTGATAAATGGTGATCACTGTGTAAAAAAAAATTGTTTTTTTTTGGCACAAGTGAAAATATAGATGAAAATCTCACAAGTTTATCAAAACTTTGGAAAGAAGAATTGAGAAGTTTGTTAACTTAAAAAAAAACAACAACTTTCATTTGCATTTAAAATACCCTAAATATGAACAGAAAAGGATAGAAAAGATAGATAAAAAAGATAAATAAATAGATTGATAGATGTGGATATTTTGGAAAATCTCTTAAGAATTTTACATTACATTATAAATCCACCAAAGAAGCTTTTGGAAAACATTTCTAATTTCTAATCAAGAAAATATGTTTGAAAACTGGGCAGAAACAATTATATGGATAAAGATGATTAAGAAATTCGAAAAATTCATTAAATTTTAAAATTATATATATTTCTTATCGTTGAGCACTTTCAGTTGAATTAAAATCGGTCAATTTAGCTCTTATGCATAGATCATCGTATAACGATTAGATCACTCTCTGACTGATGTAAATGAACATTTAAAATTAAGATGTTTAAATTCAACGTTATTTCACGCGGTTAATGGTAGCCGAATGGATTAGG
Organism: Euprymna scolopes; assembly: GCF_053919585.1. Lineage (NCBI taxonomy): Eukaryota > Metazoa > Mollusca > Cephalopoda > Sepiida > Sepiolidae > Euprymna > Euprymna scolopes. Next base: position 159,381,743 of record NC_136490.1, on the reverse strand, counting down.
TCTCCGCTAATCGAGCCAGAGATGTCTCGTGTTGCGCGGTTCAAATCGTTCGACTGGTATTAATCGTGACACCTTGCACTGAAGATTCCCGAAAGGATGAAACACTATTGTCTGTAGATATTTAATCATTATAGTAAAACAATAATTATATATATATATATATATATATATATATATATATATATATATATATATATGTATGTGTGTGTGTGTGTGTGTGTGTGTGTGTGTTTGTTTGTTTGAGTGCGTGTGTAGAAAAAAAGAGAGAAAGATGAAGGGAGAGACACAGAACATATAAAAATAAACAAACGACGAATATGACGAGACAGGGTAGATGTGAATAAAACATACAAAACAATACAAAATACTGATTTTATTTTTCAAGTAAAACAATAAAATTATGAGTTCATTAGCAGAGATTCAAGTTGCTATCAGATATGATGAGCGATATAAAAATTTTATAAGTTCTTGACTTTCCTAAATACAAACGTTGCCAATTATCAATCGCAACGATCATGCAATGATTTGCAAGTTGATAAACTGTGCAGCAGGTGAAATAAAAGAAGACTTAAATATTTATAAGTTCATCACAATGCCTTGTTAAGGCGATTTAAAACAGAAAGTAAAAGTAGTCTCTCAAATAATTATGTCGTCAGTTTCAACGAACGCCACAGGTACTGGCAAATATAATTACGTTAATTTATTTCGCACCTTTTAAACCTGCTGCCTTTGTAGCAGGTATAAATAAAATATATTTGTTTTCTCTCGCGAATCAATGCCCCGGTTAAGCGATTTGGCCACACATTGACCGATTAGCTTACATGGCGCACTGATACCATCTGTCCCTTAAGGAACTTTTTAAGGGATCAGAATCGATGAGCAAACAGAACCCGGCAAGCAGAGGAAAAAAATATCACACAGATATTCCCGCTCACTGAACGCTCCAGTATTGACGATCTTCGCTTGTTGGAAACCTGCGGTATATAAAAAACTCTGTAACTCTTTCTTTTTCTAACCGTCAAAGAAAGAAAACCTTTTCCTTGTTTTTAAAAATGTTTTGATTTTCATTTCGTTGTACGTGTTCGACTATTAATTAATTCATAGATGTGCAAGCACACATCCCTAAACTTTTTGAATAACCGTTTCTTATGAAAGTTGAAACACTTTCTTGGAAAAATATATTGCTTTTTGACTTGACTCAGATGGGTTGAACCTGATCTTCCCGAATGAACACAAACCACGCACAGCGGTCCGCATCGGCCAGGATAGTAATAGGCACCAGGGGCGAACACCGTTGACCTGTGGACCGGAGATAGGTGCGACGTTGAGTTTGATGGTGTGTAACTAAACGTCTGTAACTGTGCCCCTCTAACTCTCTTCTCCAACCTTGGAGTGGTTCTTGGGCTATTGGTTAGTGGATGAACTCTCCTACAACTACAACAACCGCTTTTGGCAAGAATCAAACGACGAATATGAACAGAAAAGGATAGATTAGACTGGAATAAAGTTGATTTAAGTGATAACGGAAAATATAGACACTAGTCTTGTCTAATTCGACGCGACATGTTGTCACTTAGTCTTCTGTTCTTATCTTATTTTTACTGGTATCTAAATCGTTATCATATAGAGATTTCAATGCGTTCAAACAGTGAAAATACTAATTTAAACGTGCAAATCAATGCATAAAGCCACTAGAATCGGACATAAAAACCGCGATTATTAATAAGAACAGAAGCCTACGTCTAAGTGAAAACATACCGTGTAAACAAATGCTTAGATTCTTTTGGTAGAAATTTTTATATGGTAGAAATCTGAGTTTAAATAAACAAATTTGACTAGTCGCTAAACTGTTATAACTTACGATATGATATATTTTAGATCGCTTCTATAAGTTAACATTCATTATTATGGTTTTAGTTAAGGCTAAACCACGGAGACTTCTTTACTATGTCTGTTCTGTCTGACGTCGGTGAAGGTATTTGAAGAGATAGGCAGTCAGAGAGATTACAGCTTTGTTCCGTTCACCATTTTTTCTCTCAAATCTATTTGCTCATTCTCTGGCTAATCGGCAAAGATTGAGTATGAAAGCCGGGCGATAGACAGAGCCTATCTACTTCTTAAGCGGTTTAGGTTTGCAGACCGGTAATTTGTTTGAGTCACAAGCTCTAGGAAGGTTGTCATCCAGGACTGAAGAGGCCTTCCTCCCCTAGGTTTAGCTTCAGAGTTTTCCTTCTCCCAGACGGATGACCAGGGAAGATATACGGGTCCTTCAGCATCGACAAGGTTTGCCCCGGGCCTGGGTCCTACATCAGGAATTTCTACGACCCCGCATGTGTAGTTAATGTTAATGGGTTATTTAGTAAAGGTTATATATCTAATGAAAAGTTACACTCCTCAAGGTGATTAAAAAGGACGTTAGTATGCTTTTCATTTCATTGTTACTGGAAGAGGGGATAAGTAATTATTCACGCATCTAAAACTAAGCTCCTATCTTTACATCATCAACGCTCTGATCCCCATCTGGCATCAATTGAGACGGATGGCTCTCGACTAGGGGAAGCTCCATGTTTTGACAAGCTTCTGGGATTGACCTTTACTCCTGACCTGAAATGGAACACGTACATCGTCTATTACAAAGGTCGCTAGAAAAATGGTAGGATCCTTCTACCGCTCCAGAAGATATCTCACTACTGATGCAATTCTCTATCTATATAAAAGCCAAGTACGTCCAAGGATGGAGTACTGCTGCCACATCTGGCCAGGAGCTGCTAAAAACAACCTATCCTGCCTTGACAGAGTACAAAATAGGCTTCGTGGCTTAGTGGGGGATGCCCTTTTCTCTTCCCTGCAACCTCTCTCTCTCTCTCACAGGAGAGACGTTGCGAGCCTGTCTTTAGTTTATCGTTACTTCCATGGCAAGTGCTCGTCTGAGCGCCAATCCCTGGTTCTCCCTCGCCCATCTTTCACGAAAAACACCCGTCTAGCTGAAAGCACTGTCAAAAATTTTCCCCACTATTTATCTGTGCCAAAACCAAAACGTAGATTCCATGAACAAAGCTTCTTTCTTTGAAGTGCACGCCTGTGGAACTCTGTTCCGTTTGCCTGTTTCCCACCTGACTATTACTTGGATGTCTTCAAGTCCAACATAAACAAATTCCTGATGAACTGCCCCCTTAAGTAAGACACTTTATCAAATCTCAACACTAACGTACAGTACACGCAATAACCTTTATCCCCGAGTGGCTTCCGGGCCTTGATAAGTGGTGACCATCTTATAAAAAAAAGTTTAAGCAACTACATTTGCAACAAGTTGGCTTGAGAGAGAGAGAGAGAGAGAGAGAGAGAGAGAGAGAGAGAGGGGGGAATTAATATATGGTTAAGATATAGTTTATATATTAGTTTAGGATAACATGTTTAAGTATGATTAACTTGTTATTAGGAATTAAAATTTGTGACCAAACCCTGAATATTTAAGACGAAAGAAAGATAAGACGTATATTCAATAGAGATATAAGTAACGACATTTATGATTTGAAGTACAGTTCAGTACAGGTATAACTGGAAAATATATAAATTATGGCGTATTCTGTAAGTATAATTAAGTATAATTAAGTATAAATAGCATGTTTTCAGTAGATAAGAATATATGGAATTGTAGATATTATGTATGTTTCTTATGTTCAGACTTCTAACAAAGGCAGATAACTTCGCCTTTTGTTTAAAATCCGGAAGTTTGTATTTTCAATAGCAAAGAGTATCGGTTCAGTTTTTTTTTGTATTAATTATTGTATACTATCTCCTATCAAAGGGAAAAAGATATAGAGTTGCTATTTATTATAGATCACTTTAAATCTATGTACAAGACTATGACTAGTGAGTATCTACTTTTAAGCATTTCTATGGGATACGAGTATACTCTAATGCATGCCTTAGTAGTGGAAATCTTTAGATGTTAATGTGTTTATCGATTTCAAAAAAGTCAGTCTGCTAAGGTTAAGAGTTAAACCCCAATAAGATACGTGCAATGGCAATGGATTTACTGGCAGCTTGGAAGTAGAGCAATTGATTAGTTATCAGGAGAGAGGATTTTAACTAACAGAGTACAGTATAATTACACATTAGGATATAGAGCTTTGGGTAGAGTTTAGGAGGAAAAAATGTTATGTTTATCATGCAACACAAACAAAATCAGTCGTCTTAGAAGTAAAGTATCTATTGAATATAATTGAATATACGTAGCATGCTAGCAGCGGTATTTTTACGGTTTTGAGAGAAATCAGAAGTACATAATGAGTCATGGTTCGTTTTTCTAGTCAGGCATTTAAGCCAGGCACAAAGCATCTCAAGCGAGTCCCTGATATTGTAACTCTGCGTCTGTCTAATTTTGTTTTAAAAGTAGTTGAATAAAGTATTATAAATTGTTCTTCATTTTAGCTCAAGAATAGGATAAAAGATTAAGGTAAAATTCAAAATGATATAAGGTGTTAAGATAAAAATTAGATGTACGATCACTGGATATTTGAGTTGATCGGGGAAATTATGTATCTATTCAGAAAATGTTTTAGTAGTGATATAACTAAGATTCAAGTAATTTTCAGTATTAGGCTGCTAAAAGTAAGATGTGAGCTTTTGACGATCAAGGGTAAGCGATTGAATTTAGATAGTGAGATGGTCATATTTTAGTAGAAACGAGAATACTACTTCATCTACCCTCTATAGTAGAAAGAAAAAAATCCGTTTGTGACAAATTCAGAAATGCATTTTGCGTAAGCATTTTTATCAGTTGTTTCTTGTTCGTGACAGTTTCTTCTAAGGCAAATTAAGGCTTAGAAGAAAGTGTCACGAACTAACGTTAAAAAATAACAACATTAGTGGATCAGAAGATGTTGATTTAGAGTATTGAATTAGTATCAGAGCATTGCAGTCAATTGTATGTCAGGTGGAATATGGAAAATTATTTTGGAACTGATTTTTCCCCAGCTTGGAGGTGAAATTGACGAAATTTAATTTAAAACAAAGAAAAAAAAACAGTTAACAAGTCAAGATAAAAAAGTTAAAGTAAAAAAGATAAAATAAGGATGTATCGCATTTCTTTAGGATTAAGATAATTAAAGAATAATGTAAAATGTAGAAGAAATGCCGTGTTTTTGGAGTAAAGATACGGGTGCAAATTTAATTTGGAAACCTCGTTTTCATGGGTGGCGTTTTTTTATTGTAGATATAAGAAAAAGAGAACAAGACCGGCTAATAAGACGACATTTAACGAGAAAAAAACTTCAAAATGAGTGCAATTAAAATGTTCAGAATTTAAGTCAAAGCTGGCATTAGAAAAAACAAGGCCGATAGCCATTAGTCGCGTGCTCTCATGTAATGAATGAATGCATGAATGTAGGAGTGACATGAAATTCTTAAAGATAAACTAAAATGACCGAAAAATGGACTGAAATGATTTTAATAAATAAAAAGTAAATGACTTAGAATGACTTTAATGAACTTAAGGATAAATTGAATGACCTTAAGAATGACTTGAATGCTTAAAAATAACTGGAATCCTTCAAAAACAAATTGAATGATCTGGAGAATGACTTGAATGGCTTTGTGACTGACTGGTTGTAAAGTGGATGCTCATTTTACATTAAATTAATACAGAAAAGTGATCCGCCACTTTATATCACAATAAGTACAGCATGTAGTAAGCCCTACATTGACCAAGTTCTTATATGTGGGGTTGCCCCCACATATGGTCTTTGCTTGCAGTATCTGCCGGAACAGATACTACACTTTGATCTTGGCTCCCCCACCGAGCAAATTAGGCACAAGGCCGATTTTTAATGTGAGGAGTGAAGGGGAAATGGGGGCCAACTCCCCGGGGAGTAGGGAGCTGGATAGTGACAATTGGTATGAAGGGTTTCCCCTACATTGACCAAGGTCTTATATGTGGGGCTGCCCCCACATATGGTCTTTGCTTGCAGTATCTGCCGGACCAGATAATACACTTTGAGATATTAAATCATTTATTCATGCTAAAAATACATTGAAAATTAACAATGAACAAAAAACTCAGGCACATGGCCAACTCAAAAAGGGGGATTGTGAGGGTCGTTGATCATCCTTGTCACTCCAGAACTAAACGAAATCAAAAGTTTCTCCCAGCTAGTATCTTCTTTCACCATAATACCGCATTCACCCTTCGAAACTGGGGGACGTCCTACTTAACTCCCAATTTTTAAAACATTTTTTATTGACGTGTAAAAACAAAAAAACAAAAAAGATAACAATAAAATGGTAACAATAATTCATTTATGTCGAGGGCGGGGGAGAAAAAAAAAGGTGATTAGTAGGACCCTCCCAACCCCGTTTAGTTGATAGACTGCCCGTTCCACTAGGTTTGTAAAAGGAACCTCGCTTCTGTGGGTCAGTCTCTAAGTGGGGATGCCCTCTAGATGGGGGTGAATGGAGAAAAGAAAATTTTGTGGGTAAGAGATGGGGGTTAGTTTGTATTTCATTCTCTCCAAGATGGGTGAAATTTAGAAGAGGGGGTGAAAAAAAAAATTGCAAGAAGGAGGGGGTGGGGATCTTGGAGGCTTCCTAATAGGGGAGGGATGCAACAAACACTCAGCTAGCTGAGAGGCTACTTGTTTAATTTTACTTTACAGAACTGCGCGTTCCACACATAAGCGGGGAACACGTATTAAAATTTGGCTCCTCTTTGTACATACAGACTTGCTACATGTATCCATCTTCTGTCAAATGCTGCGCGATGCAGCCTTCTTCTATCACATCTGATCTTGACCTGTAGTTGGTGTTTAAAGAAAGCGTCAGATCCTGATTAGAAAAAGACAACACCCCCGGCAACCTTGCAGACACGACGTCCAAATCACCATTCTCACTACGGCCAGGATCATAACGTAGACCATTTGTCTTTCCCGGTCCCATGGCGGCCTCACGTAGTCCACGACATTGGATACGGTAATTGGTTGAAAATGCTCAGGATCGATGTGAGCTGTCATCTCGCTGACATACGACCAGTACCGGCGGAGTTCGCAGCAATCGAAGAAAACATGATCAGTCGTTTCTACGGCCATTGTTCCACAACGGGGACAATCAGGCGACTCCAAAATCCCGGAATTACATTGTATGTTTTGAGTGGAAGTGCATTTCGGGCCAATCGCCAGGTCAGAGAGAACTCTGAATTGTTCAGATGACTCGAAACTGGCGCCCAGCTCCACGCGGAGCGGATATCACTCTGCTGCCAACCCAAATGCGTGCATAGCGGGTTGTCGGAGCCCCCCCCCCTTCACTAGATCCCTATGGAGTTCCCTATGGGTAGCAGTAACAAGGTTGCTGGACCTTGGTAATAGTTTTAGCGCGGCTCGGCACCCTTTCATGTAGGCAGATTCTCTCCGCGGCCTGCGATTGCTCTCGATAGAAGGGTCGAGAATGAGGTCGGGGAAGGCGGCAGTAACCAAGGGGTGCCACGGTTGGTCATCTTGCATATAGTGGTTCAGGAAGGCCAGCCTCTCGATGACACTTAAAGTCCGGCATTCCCAAGCCTCCCTCACACAGACGTTGAATACAGACCTGTCTGTTCACCCAGTGTCTTCCTCTGTCCCAAAGAAGCGAGAATAAGAGTTCGACAAGAGCTGTTAGGTGTTGTGCAGGCAGGGGAAGTACGGCCAGTCGATAAAGGATGAGAGGAAAGATGTAAGTGGCGCACGCCTCAGCTCTACCCCTTAAGTAAAGTTTCCTAGAAAGCCACGAATTGACTGCAGCCTCCATCTTTGACCGTACCTCCAACCAATTTTTGTCAAGCTGGAGATTCGGTCCGAACCACACGCCAAGAATCCGAACCGGGCCATCCGTCCAGCTGACGGGCGCCGGGAGGTTGGCGTTGCCACTCGAGGTACCCAACCGCAGTCCTACCGACTTGCTGCGGTTTATCTCTGTCCCTGTAATTCTTTCGTACTGAGCGAGCGCCTCCAACACGATCTCGATGTCTCTGAAGCTCAACACAAAGACTGTGACATCATTGGCGAACGCGGATACCTTGGCGACTGAGCCACCGGGTATTGCAATTCCACGCAGGGCAAAATTTACCTTCCCACATCTCAGCTTGCGGAGCAGGGGCTCCAAAGCCAGGAAATAGAGCAGAGGCGACATCGGACAACCCTGACGAACCGACCTAGAGATAACTAAGGGTTTCGAGCGCTTTCCGTTGACTTGCACGACAGCTGTGGGCTGTCGATACATCACGGAGATCCACTTGCAGAAGTCCGGTTTAAAACCAGGCGGCCTCTAAGACAGATGCCAAGAAACGATGATCGACCCTATCAAAAGCTTTGGACTGATCTAAGTTGATCAGCGCGGCTTCCGTGTCGTCACGTATCCCTCCCTCTAGGATCGTGCGGATCAGGTGCAAGTTGTTCTGAATCGATCTCCCCTTCACAGCGTAGTTCTGTTCCGGTTCAACAAACTCGCCGAAAACAACCTGCAGCTGATTCGACAGGACCTTACCCAAAATCTTCAACTCTGTATTAAGCAGAGTTATGGGTATGTAATCGTCTAACTCTTCCCCACCATGCCCGTCACCTTTCCTCAACAATGTGATCACTCCCTTGGTGACTTGCCCTGGGATGAATCCCTGAGCAAACCAATGGTTGAACACATCCGTCGAAAGAGGTAGAAACATGGGCGACACTACAGGTCGTATGATAGACCATCGAGTCCCGGCGATCTGTCACAACTGACCCGCTTCAGCACATTAAAAACCACCCGCTCCGTCACCCGGCCTCGCAAGTAGCCGCTCTAGCTGCCTCGAGGCGGGGAGAGTTAGCCAAATAGTCGCTAAACTCAATGATCGGAAGATCGGGCTGCTGCGTAAAACGCTCCTCGAAATGTTTGCGAAACCCCTCGCAAATCTCCCGTGTCGATTCCAGGGTGCGTCCATCCAGATGTCTTATCTTTGCAATGTAATAGCCACGCCTAGAAATTTCACAACGCGCGTCAGTGTTGGAGTTGACTGCTTCATTGCCTATCTTTCTAAGCCTAGCTCTGACTACTTGACCTTCATAACGATCGCTATTCTCACGCAGAAGATCCTGCTTAGCTAGATCCTGACTAACCCTATCACCCTCCCCCGTAGCCCGGGCTAGTTTCTGCTCCAGCTTCTTCTTCGTCTTGGCCTTATCTAGTGCGAGGCACTGGGCATACTTGATGGAGAAGGTTCTAATTTTGGCTTTTAGACCTACCCACCACTTACTCCCGGTAACCGCCCCCCCACTAGTGCTTTTGGAATTAATTCTATTAGCTTCTCTTGGAAGTCTTGTATCTCCAGAAGGGAGGTGTTTAACTTCCAGTGAGCCACTTACTTAGGCCTATTTCCTAGCTTCAACCGGGCCATAACTAGTTTATGGCCCGTCTGGCCTAGCCAAGTGAACGTAGGACAAGATAAGAAGTCTACTTCGCCTCTCCTAACTAACATCCTGTCCAAGTAAGTGTTTGGATAGGAGGAAACGCTATTGGTCCACGCCCTGGATGCTCGACCCGAAACCTGTCGACCAGACCGCATCTAGTCATCAGATCAGCCAGGCTGGACTCGCACCTCTCCAATCCTCTAGCATCGGTTCCTACCCTATCTATCTCGGGGTCTAAGATGGCATTCGAATCTCCTATTATCACAATCTACAAATGCGTCAAGCTGACTGAAGAATGAGACCTTCTCACGAGCGGTGCTGGACGCATGAACTGCGATGACCTGAAACACAGAATCTTTTGCGGCAACATCGGCCACAACCAGCCTACCCACCGCATTCCTATGAAGAACATCGACCGTTGCCGACAGGGTACGTTTAACCAGTACCGAAACTTCCTCCCCCCGCGGGCTGCCATATGCTGAGAAAACCTCAAAATATCGGGCCAGCAGCTGACAGCCCACAGAGGAAACGAAATGCGTCTCTTGAATCGCAGCCACATCCACTCCCAGGGACAAGAGGTCGTGCCGGAGGCGATCCGCCCGGCTCGATGATCTCAAGCCTCTCGCATTCAAACTAGCCAAATTCAAAGCCATGGTACCTACCTTAGGGTGTGTCACACTCAGCTCTGAAGTTAGCCGGGAAGAGGACACCAATGTTATGTGCCATGCTCAAGGTGGTCTGGTTTTTCATATCCTGACCTTCTCTCGCAATGCCGCCAACGTCCAAAGGATAAATTAATTTCATGGCCCTGTAGAGTGACGGATGTACCAACACTGGGACCCTTCCCTTGCATTGTTTTGACAGTTCGTCAAGAGAAGGGTCATTTTTCTCCACCAGTTCGATTCCCGGAAACGCCCCTTCAGCGGCCTGCAGCCTTGTCCACAAGTTGGTCTTGCAGGGCTCTGGAGTTCTGACAAAAGTTATTAGGAGCGAGGCGTCCGGGAAATTTGAGGGCATATTTACATCTTTCCCATCTATCTGTTTGTAATCGAGCAGAGGTTTTAAGTTTTTCCTCTGCCGATGGGAAATGTTTGTGGCCACAGATAGAGGGTCTACATAACATAGTTCCTTGGGGGCAACAGCTTTTAATTTGGTTAGTCTGCGAGAGGCAGAGGAGTCTCTCCCTTCCCTCAGTTCATTCTTTTCCTTTTCTTTTCGGGGTTGTGGCTCAGTTTGCATTTGTGTGGGGACAGGTGTTTGTGTGATACTTGGTGTTGGTGCTGGTGTAGTGTCTGATGGTGGTGCGATGTCTGGTGTTGGTGCGGTGTCTGGTGTTGGTGCAGTGTCTGGTTTGGGGGTGGAAGTGGATTTTGTTGTTAGGGGTGGTGTATGTTCACAGGGAATGGGGGCCCATCTTTTCGTCCCCTTTTCTTCTTTTGTTTTTCTTTTTTATTCTTTCGAATGAAGCGGGGAGGTGAGGTTGAGGTCTTCTCCCTCTCACTTGCAGATTCATCCTCAGAGGAGCAGTATTTTCTCCGTTTTATACCCGTCTCGATTGGTGTGTGGACCGTTGGTAGTGTCTGCTTCTCTAGTTGCTGCTGCGAATGTTTTTGTTGCTGCTGCTCTCGCTGGTGTCGTTTCTGCTGCTGCTTCTGCTGAACTTGCTGCTCTTGATGCTTTTGCTGCTGTGGCTGTTGTTGTTACTGCATTTGCAGAGGCTGCTGCCTCAATTTTGGGGCTAGTGGTGGGACGGTGGCGGTAGGGATTATGGGCTTCCGTTTTTGTCTCAACATTGTGCTCCATTCCTCCCCCTTGGCCTCCTGGGTGGTTTGGGTTTTGCTTGGAGCTGGAGTTGATGCTGTGGTTGCAGGGATTGTTGACGGCTGTTTTGGTGAAGGTGCTGTCTCAGGGGTTGTGACCGCCTTTTGGGTCGTTTGATAAGGGATTACACTTTGGGGGCAGCTCCTAGACATGTGGCCCTGCTTTTGGCAGAACCATCAGTGTGGACAACGGCCCTCCGCCACTACCGTTATGCTGGCGTCCTTGTATGTCAGCAGCGCTGGTATCGCTCAAACACCCTCCCTCTTCAGCCTCATTGCTATTGTGTAGCAGCCCAGGTGAATCCCAGTTTTTGACCGTACTGGAGTCACCTGTTCCACCTCACCGTACTGGCTGAAGAGGCATCCTAACAGTTCCGCCGGTATTTGGGTTGGCACATTAAATACCTGCACCCAAGTCCTTCTCTTGCCCTGGTATTCGAGTATTAGTTTAACTCTCCCATACTTTATTTCTTGGAGGAAGAGTCTCTCCGCATCGTCCTTGGTGGGTAGGAGGATGTCCCACACGGCGAAGCTCATCTGGTACAGGTATAGTACCGGGATGTTAAGTTTGTGGAGGAGCCCCACCATTTCTTCCTTCTTCATCCCCAGGAGGCGGTTTTCGGTATATTGGAAATGGCGAAGGACAGGACTCTGACCTCAATCGCCTCCCAGGAACCCTCTATGTATTGTCTGTATTTGTCAGGTACAGGTCTCTATACTCTTGAGGAGACAGTTGTTTTTCTACGGTCTTCCCCCATGCAGACCCTCTTGGTGGTGTTGGTGTTTGTATGGGGTTTCTGGTGGGGTTAGACCATTTTTGGGTTTTTATGGAGATCGCCCCTGCCTGTTTATTGGTGACGCTTCCTGCCTCCCCACTCTGTCCTTTTGTGGGAGTGTCGCTTTTTTTTGGGGGGGCGACTCCCTTTTCAGTGTCTTTTGGGTCTGACTCTCCTTTTTCGGAAGCAACTTCCCGTTTTGGGGAGTCAGTCTCTTGTGGAGCATGATCTTTTTTGCTTAGTTTGAGGCCATCTGCCCCTTCCTCGTTTGTGAGGTCCAAGTGGTATGCCTCCTCATTTTCTTGATCTGCTCCCCTTTTGGAGCAACCCTCCTGGGGAGCACTATCCCCTTTATTGTCCTTTTGGCCTGGCACCTCCTTTTTGTGGTCAGAGTCAGATGCTACGACCGATTTTAGTTTTGCTCCCCTTTGGGGAGAGTCGCCCCTGGGAGGAGCTGTTGGTAAATTTTCCGCCTGCTGGGGAGCGTCCAATGCTGTCATATCCGGGCGGTACGCCCCCGTCAGTGGTTGTTTTTGCTCCTCCTGTTGGGGAGTCGTCCTCTTGGGGAGCAGTAGCCCTCTGGCTTGGGGAATCCATATTGGTGGCCCCCTGGCTGAGGGTATCCATATAGGTGGCCCCTGGGCTAGGGGGTGTCCGTTTTAGTTCCCTCTTCTTTTAAAAATCACCGAAAAGAGTGACGTGGAGACGGCATCCAAAGTGGGGAGCCGACTTTGACGCCAAAAAGAAGTGGCGCCAAAAGGCGGCAAGTGAGGAGATAGAATTGAGAGAGGGGTTGGGAAGTTAGTAGAGGGAAGAGAGAAAGTGTTTCCGACCCTCCCTCGTGGGAAGGTCGTAAATTATCAGCTCGGATCCCCCCGTGAGGTGGGGGGAAAGCAGAGAAAGACAAAGTGGGGGTGCGGACAGAACGCTACCCAACAAGCTCGTCATGTGTTCTGAGCGCGAGAATGTGTCGCCAGAACAGCATTGCCTCCAGCGATGTATGTATCAGAACAGATACTACACTTTGAACTTCATATTTAATTTATTCCGTTTAAAGAAAAAATTCCAATTAAAAAAATTCCAATATAAAATTTAAAAAATTAAAAAAGTAAAATCTCCAAAAGACAAAACAAATTTAGGCACAAGGCCCTATAAGATCTGGGGAGGGAAGTGTTGCAGAGTCTTTGTAACTAAAGTAAAAATTGGAGTCTTTGGCGACTTACTCTTGACTGGCAACATTTACCATAATACCTCATTCACTCTGTGGAATCTAAAGCTAACTAATGAATTCCCAGCGTTTAAGCAAAAAGCATATATTTACAATTTCTGTGTGTGTGTGTGTGCATTTTAAAAAATTTTCATTTTTTTAAATAAAATAAGTGTGTGTGTGAAAAAATTCATTGGAAAAATAAAAGTTCGTTAATTTGGTAACAAATACTTCGTGTTGGGGAGTGGGGAAAACAACCTAGAAAAAAATGATCAAATAAAATTGCCTAGTGCATTGTTAGTAAGGTCCTCCCTGAGCTAATTTAAGTAGTTGGTGCCCGGAAAACTCGTCCCGGGAAAACTCGTCTCGGGAAAACTTGTCTCGGGAAAACTCGTCTCCGGAAAACTCGTCTCCGGAAAACTGGTCCCCTTTCGCTAGGTAGGAAAACTGGTCCCTTATTGAATAAATATCGATTGAAAACACATTTTATGATCATTCTTGAAGGAGATATTATTTTTTAAAATAGACTATAGGCCCCCCCCTAATATTTAAAAAAAAATATTTTTACTTGTTTAATGTTTTTTTTTTTTTTTTAAATAAAATCGATTTTCTAAGTGTCCGTTTTCTACCTAACTGGCTAAGTTCTTAGTGGTCTCACTTATATTAAAGCGTTTATTATGTTCATACAAAGTTAATTACAAATTTGTTTTGGTTCTTATTTTAACGATGTGTTTTGGAGTCATAAAAACAATAATTAAAAACAAAACCCAAAAATGAAAAAACAGGGAGCGATTCGATTTTTCGTTACTTTTTTGTTTTGGTTTTTTAATTATGATAGTTTTTTTGTTGTTATGTTTTTGTTTTCTCTCATACCAAATGCACTCATGCGTTATTTAAAATGATAATTTTATCAATTATCAACATTTATTGTCGTCCTGTCAAATTTTGCAAAAATTAACTAATAAATTAAAAACGAAATATTTTTTTGGCGCGAGGGATACCATGTGCTAACAATCTCTTGTTAACTAATTTTTAATTTTTTTTAATTTTTACTTCAAAATTCTAAAATCAATCATTAAGAGAAACAGTAATCACTAAATAAATTTATTAATCAATTTTCGGGTTTGTATTACTGTACACATAGATTCGAAAAAGTTGTCAAAAAACAAGTATATAACAAATAAATGTTATCAAAGGCAAGATAAATTACTTTTCTACCAAACTGGATATAATTTTCGTGTTTTTATTCAATTTAACATGTTTATTCAGCTCAAAAAGCATACATTGTTTACCGATGTATTGGAAAATTCAAAATGGCAGCCGACGCTCTCTTTAACACGGTAAGTTCGGGAAAAGGTGTTATAAATAATAAACTAGACAAAATACTATTAAAAAACCACCGAATATATGTTAAGTTATGTCACGGTAACATATATTGAGCAAATTTCTAATATTATTTTGTCTAGTTTATTATTTATTACACCTTTTTCCGAACTTACTGTGTTAAAGAGAGAGTCGGCCGCCATTTAAAATTTTCCAATACATCGGTAAACACTGTATGCTTTTCGAGCTGAATAAACATGTTAAACTTAATAAAAACACGAAAATTATATCCAGTTTGGTAGAAAAGTAATTTATCTTGCCTTTAATAACATTTATTTGTTATATATTTGTATTTTGACAACTTTTTCGAATCTATGTGTACAGTAATACAAACCCAGTGGTGGTACAAACCCCCACTAAGAACTTAACCAGTTAGGTAGAAAACGGACACTTAGAAAATCGATTTTATTTAAATAAAAAAAAAAAACATTAAACAAGTAAAAATATTTTTTTTTAAATATTATGGGGGTTATAGTCTATTTTAAAAAACAATATCTCCTTCAAGAACGATCATAAAATGTTTTTTCAATCGACATTTATTCAATAAGGGACCAGTTTTCCTACCTAGCGAAAGGGGACCAGTTTTCCGGAGACGAGTTTTCCGGAGACGAGTTTTCCGGAGACGAGTTTTCCGGAGACGAGTTTTCCCGGGACGAGTTTTCCTAAATTCAAGTAGTTAGATCACCTACTGTTTTTCGGGGCACCGAAAACAAGCGGGGAGATCCCTAGTGGGGGTTGGGGTGGATTCTTATCGGGTATTGGGGGCCAAAAAGCCAAGCTTAAAAAGCTAAGAACAGCATCTATTAACAACAGACCTTTGATCTTGACCAAAAAGGCCAAGCACAAAAGTGTTACGGACCGACCGACCGACCGACCGACGGACCAACGGAGTGACTTATAGAGTCGCTTGCACGCGACTAATAACTGCAATGTACAACTATTTGTGGTATTAAAACAAATAGATTTAAGAAGTTAAATAAATAGAAAAATTGAGTAACTTTTAGTTCAGAAACAATAACCCTGCGTTCTTCGGTTCATATCGTAAAAGAAAAGAAGAAATGATATAATCTCTCTTATACTTACACATATTATTATAAAAATATTTTAAATGCCTACACACACTGGTGTTTCATCCTTTCGAGAATTATTAGTGCGTGGAGTCACGATTACCACCAATCGAGGGATTAAGACCCGGCAACGAATCCATCTTTGACTCCATTAGCAAGAAGCATACTCCTAAGCCGACTGAATTTAGTTGAAATTAATGTCTATGAAGTGTAAATGTCATTAAAGTAGGTCTACATGGATTAAATGATTTTACCATCACGATACGTTAAAAGTGATCGACTTTTAACGTACAGTGCTTAACAATAAAAAATACAGTTCTTAAAAGGGGCAGACATATGAGTGTGTGTGTGTGTGTGTGTGTGTGTGTGTGTGTGTGTGTGTGTGTGTGTGTGTGTGTGTGTGTACCTATGTAAGCTTAGTGGGAAAGAACCCCAGTAGAGTTATCGGTTATGCATTTTTTTTAAAAATAAGAACGTAATATTTATTTATGTATGTGTTACAGAAAATGAGATAAACATCGATACCTTCGGTAACAAATCCAATCACATATCTTGTCACATATGTCGGACTCTCTTCACCTTCTCTGTACATATGCCTCCCTGTAAATAACATCCTGCACGTGGTATTGATTCTCTTTGTTTGGATTTGAATCCGACGGCACCAATGGTTTTCTGATTTTCTGTAAAGCACACACACACACGTGTGCGTGCACGCACACACACACACATATATTTCTCTATCTGTCTCTGTCTGTGTGTGTGTCTCTCTCTCTCTTTCTTATATTTTCTTTCTCTGTTCTAGCTCTTTTGCACTTATTCTTTGAAATCTTTAATTTTAGGAAACAATCTATATATTAATAGGATAGCGTGTGTGTTATTTATTTTGTGTGTCCGAGTGACTGTCGTTTAATTGTTATGGACTTTCAATTCTTGTAATAAATACGTTTATCAATATTTTTGGTTTCGGTTTCGATTATAGCTGAAAGAATTAAAGTTATATATATATATATATATATATATATATATATATATATATATATATATATATATATATTCATAATTTTTTGCTTCGGTTTCGATTCAAGCTATATATATTTGTATTACCCAAGTCATACGGATATATATTTTTTTATTTTTAAAATTTCAACTTTATAATATATAAAAATCGATAGATGATTTTCTCTATAATAATATATACGAAATTTGCAAGAATTAAAATATCATATTTAAGCGTACTTTACTACCGGGATACGCCAGGCGGCCTTTCTAGCTTAGATAAATACTTTTGCAGTTTTAACAAAAGATCTACAACAATATCAGGGCGTCTCCATTTACACTGAACATCCATAGAATACCAACATAAAGAGTCCACTATGGAATTTTCTCAGATCCCGCTCATCATAATTAATTTCTTTAATGTAATTCTTTCTTTTTTCTCTCTCTCTTTTTATTATTTTTTTTTCTTCGCTCTTTTCCTTATTCCTTGAAAAACTCCCCCTTTTATTATTATTATTATTATTATTATTATTATTATTATTATTATTATTATTATTATTATTATTATTTATTTATTTATTTATTTATTTATTTATTTTTTATGTTTATTTTCCTCTCATCCCAGCTCAGCGCAGATCACTGTCGCCAAGCATCCATGTTTTTCGTTACGGGTTCCTCAACCGAAGAATTAGATAGCGAAACCCCCTTCTGGCGTCCATTTGTAGCGATTTGTAGTTCCTATAGGCACGCCATTACTACCCATGGTGTCTTGCGTTCGAAACTGTCGCCACCTCCGCCTTTTATTGCTTGTCGATAAATGCCGAGGAGCGAAGGGGGATATGGTTTCACAGACTAGCCATTTTGGCCGTAAATATCAATCCGTAGCCGCATGTAGTACAAGGTGATAGACCTTGGAGTGTGTCCCGTGGTGTTTAATGGATATAGGATACCGGGGAAACGGGAAAACTGTTCAAACACTCTTGTTTGCTCTCAAAAGAAAACAAAATATGACAATTCGCGAACCATTAGCATGCATAACCAGTGTCTGGTCTGTTTTCCTGTTTTTTTTTTGTTTTTTTGTTTTTGCTTATTTTCTTTTTGTATAATACGCAGCTTTATTAAATTGTGTTCTTTAATATTGTTAAGCATCTTTTCCGTTTTTTATGTAATACGTTTGACTAAATTTTAAAATTGAGAGCAACTGTAACATTAGTGTGCAAGGAATTGTTATATTTTCTTTGATTAGAACTTTCATGAACAACCGTTAAGACAACTATTGAAGTTGGCGCACATCAAGGTCAAATGTCATTCGAAGAAAAGTATTAATGAAACGAGAGTGATTGTCGAACGAAAATTGGAGTACTAAAAGATCAATGGTATGAACTGCGTTTGATAACTCATGAAATAGTTTGTGGCAGGACTTTATTGGCATTGAATTTGAAGGCTATAAAGCTGTAATCAGCATGGAAACAGTCTCGCTGTAATGTGTTTCACAGGAAGGAAGCTCTTGCAAAAAGTATTGCCAATTGAAATTCCATCTGACGCTAGAGTCGTAGGAAGAGACAGGAAATAGTTTTTTTTTTTCGTCATGGTAGAAGGACGAGTTCTTACTGTGAATGTTTTATAGGGAAGAACCAAATGTCATATTGTTGGTTCTCAGAAAACACCAGAACCTAATCATGAACGAATATTATTATGATTGTTTCGAAATCAAATCGAAATTTGTCAGCTAAAATATGTATCGGGAATGTCAACTTTGGAATTTTAACCTAAAACAAACAGTTCAGAATTTTAACTATAAATAATCATAACGAATGGATTACGTTACAAATATCAGGCGATTGATTTTTTTCGTGCTACGTTGCAGTGATGACATAGTTACAAAGAAATAGTCTTGTATATGCACATAGGCAGTTTAATGAGAGAGAGAGAGAGAGAGAGAGAGAGAGAGAGAAAGATAAGAGAGAGTGAGAGTTTAGGTTGGATAGTTGAGGTAAACAGACGCGGGGAGATAGCAGCTAGGTTGATGTGTGTGGGAGGGGCTCTCAGAGTTGGAAATATCAAAAATGTAGTACAACAAAAGCATGCAACTTCCAAGGAACATCTGGAAATAAAAAGTTGGATGAAAATATAAGTCGAGATGTGATGGTTGTTCCTTGGGATGAATCTTCATTACAGCTTTTGCAAATTCGTCGACTAAGACCAAAAGATGAACGAAGGTATGTTTCCCTATTTGGCCAGATGTGAACCTCAGAAAGATGTTATCCGTCCTTTGTGTAAAAAACTGTCTGTTTGTAAATTGTTATTATCCGTGTTTGTTGAACTGTATCTATATGTTATACATACTAATAAATATATGTGCACACACATACTAGACATTATCATCATGCATATATATATATATATATATATATATATATATACGGACTCTATTATATATAAAGAAACTAGACCATCACAAACACATGTTATTTATATATATCATGTTATGCATGCACAATAAGTGGACACAAAACAAGGATTAAGCAGACTCGTTAAATATATGACACAACGACTGAAAATTAGCCGAGAAATTTCCGTCGAGTTACAATAGAGAACGAGACTAACAACATCTTCCTTTGTGAATCATAAGAATAATAGAGATTACACACCATTGGATTTGAAATCAATTTTGTTTTATATCAAGAAAAACAATTGTACTTGGTGCGGCAACTCACCAAGTGTGGCAGCAATATTCAATGTTTTAGCATTTATGACTCTTATTTGGAGGCAAGTATATTCTGATGCAATAGAATTATCCAAAAAATTTTCCTAACATACTGGATATAGGATTTCAATTTGGATGAAGCATGAAAGTCAATCCTTCCAGATAAAACGTTATATACCACGACGATGATTCTTTTATAAGGCGAATATTTACATGAATCAAAACTTGAATATCCTCATGTCTAATGTACATAACTATTTTCAACAAGCTATAATAAACTTGCTGCCCGTATCCCAGTGTTGCCCATGAAAGTAGATTAACAGCAACAAAATCACGGTTGAATTGGTGTCCATCATAATTCAATTATACAAGATAGCATTTTGATATACATTATATTTCGGCGAATAAAGCGACTGTCAGATAAGACGAGGTACAAAATTGGAGCAAATTTTAATCAATTTATCATGTATCGGTTGTATAAGACGACTGCTAAATCATGAAACTATGTTTGTTTCGCTTAGGCTAGAGATTGCAACACCTAGTATCTGATGAAATATTGTTTTTCAAAGATGATTTTTTAACTTTAATATATATATACATATTACAAAGGAAAACACGAAGAGAGTCATTAGAATGCCTAAATTGCATTAAGATGGTTTTTTAACTTTAATATATATATATATATATTACAAAGGAAAACACGAAGAGAGTTATTAGAATGCCTAAATTGCATAATTATTGTTTTTACACTTTCTAATAAACTACTTGACCTGTGTTCCGATTTTGCCTAGGAAATTATGGTAAATTGTTCTGAGTACAAAACCTCCTTAGCAATCTAGTGAGCGAAATTTCTTTTGTTCTCGTCAACCATGTTCTCGCAGAACGAACGTTGCATCTATTTCTGCTCTTCTGTTACTTGTGGAAGGGGTTCTACAGACCTTCACCCCACTTTTCAAGTCATTTATAGCAAGAACATGTTTTCTGCCGAAAATATAAATAACTTTCTTCACTTCTAAAATCAAACGGAATTTCCACAAGCATGAGTTTCTTTCTTAGAATTTCACATGTGTAGAACACACTACTACAGTGAGTTGCAACATGACTATCTTCAAATCCAATATCAATAAACTTTTGTCATTAAACGTCCTCAAAAGTAATATTTTTTTTATTCTACTCATTTATACACTACTACATACAATCTCTGATAATATATTTCATCATTCAACTGATAATCTATCACCTATTCACCCTTATTTTCGAACGGATTTTAGCATTGTTGTGGGCACTTTAAAGTAAAACATTATTGTGGGCACTTTAAAGTAAACCATACAATTGAATGACACGAAGGCATTTGCAGTAAAATTGCAGCTACAATATTTGAGCGAGGAAGATAGATATAAACTGCGTCAATCGCTTTATTGCAGATTAGTAAAAATATCAATGTTTCACTAAATATACGCCACAAAAAAAGAAAAAAAGAAAATTGTATCATCAAATGACTGTTACAAGGTTAGTTATTTCCCAAACTTTAATTCAAATCCATCTGATATTTTCACGAAGTTGTGACATTTTATTTATTATCAAGTAATTCATACTGTCCATCACTGATTATGATTTTTTTTTTCGTGTGACATATATTTAGTGAAATATTGATATTTAACTAATCTCCAATAAAGCGAATGACACAGTTTATATATATATATATATATATATATATATATATATATATATATATATATATATATATATATATATTAGGGTTGGAGCATCAGAATCGATATGAGAATCGGAAATAAAATCGTACCTACTATAATAATTTTTTTTTTTTACAATTTAATGCTTTACAGCTCCTATTAATGCTGAAACGATAAATAAACTACCAGATCAAATCTAAAGGCCATTCTCATAATTTTATTTTACATTCCTGAATATATATGCAAATATGACTTGTGTTTTTAGTGTAATCCGCCCCCCCCCCAAAAAAAAAACTCTATATTTAGAAATTTAAAACAGCATAGGAAGCTGAATCAACAATTGTATCGGAATCAGGAATATATCGGAATTGTTCCATCAATATTTTTTCTCTTTCTTTCTCTCTCTTTCTCCCTCCCCCCCCCTCTCTCTCTCTCTCTCTATATATATATATATATATATATATATATATATATATATATACTAGCGGGGGGAGCAACTGTCTTTGCTCGGTCGTAAAATACGGTTAAATATGATATTTTACTTTGTCCAGATTTCATATATATTATTATAGAGTCGTGATTTAAAAAGTAAAAAAAAGTATTTGGGTGCCATCAGCTAGGATCGAAACCAAAAGCAAAACTATAGTATTTGAAGCTGATGACGTTACCACTGTACAACGTGACACGCATATGAACTGGTAACAAATAAAAATTAACAATAAACTAAGATGAATGTATAAAATGTATACCAATTTTTCCAATGTTAACTCCTTTTTGACCCATGAAACTATTTTAACCAGCTAAAGACCCATAAAAGAAAATTCCATAAAAATCTAATCATTTGAGACCCATGAGGCCGCTCTGCGACTTTTAGTTTCGGAAGTGATATAGTTTGAAAATATGGAGGCAAACAGACATATAGACTTTTATATATTAGATATATATACGTAAATATGTATACATACATATATATATATATATATATATATATATATATATATATATATATATATGAGGCATATATATATATGAGGCATATATATATATATATGTATATATATATGAGGCATACATATATATATATGAGGCATATGTATATAGTAATGATTTAGATAAATATTAATGATTATTTTCACTCCTACAAACATCAGTATTTCATGCTTATGCCATTATCAGTGTAATAAATGATAATTACGGCTTGTTGAGAAATTCGAAATCAGTCACAAAGTCACCTTTGACTTGGTAGGCTAGAATTCCATTTCAAGATCACCGGCAGATAATACAAGAATTGAGCGAAATTAAATATCTGTAAATGCCAAATCAGCAGACCACAGTCAGAGGGTATTCAACGACAGAAAGTCGAAATATGCCATTGACCGCTATTTCTTAATTCCCTTAAGAGTGTTCAACTTTATGATTATTTATACATATCGATAATATGCAGAGATATATAGATAGATCGACAAGCAGATAAATAACAATATCTTGTGTTCCACATTCCTGTCCCCCCCTTTGTTACCAAATGTATTGCGAAGATATATTTTTTCTACTACTCACATTACTAAGAAGGAAATACATATGTGCTCACCCCGCTGGCAAAGAAGGCTGCCATATCTAATTCAATAAATAATAATTATATAATTAAAAATAAAATGAACCACAATAATGTCACGTGGCGCTAATCCTTGCGCTCTCGACGGTCAACACATTCCCTGTGACCCCAATGGCTTCTTAATAACCCAAAATCAAAATTCCAGGAGCATCCTTTACTCCTGTCGATACTACACAATAAATTCTCGGCAATGAGCCGAACACCAAAAATCGAGGTCCATCTGCCTTATCAACAATCATCGTCCCTGGTATTACAGACAAGCTTTTCTTTTCACAGCACAATTTTTTTCCACATTCCAGGCTTTACACCGTTTTGCATCAATAACCTACAAAGTATATTACTAATATGTTGTGGAACACACAAAAATCTTTATTACTCTATTTAGTGGTCAGTACTCTAATCTTCAAGATATTTTTCTATATAACTTAATTCAATTGGTCAAAACGTCACTCATGTCGGTTGCATTTACTCTACACTATCGTCACCCATGAGTGCTCGAAACGCAATGGGCCAGTGCCATCATAGTTGTCCATGCATAACGTTGGAGCTTCCTTGCTCCACAAGAATGGCACATCTCGCACCTTAGGATCATGCAGAGATCACGATAATCTCCCGTTACAGGTATAACGCGCTTCCATAAGCACATGGCCCCTACGAGATAAAGGATACTGCTTATAACATTACGAGAGCATTTTCGTATGTCTCCCGCCGAATTACGAATCCGGAGAAAATCCTACGAATAAAAAAGAACAAAACAAATTCCGCGACTATCTCGAAAACTAGAATAAATATCGACTGAACCCTTGACCCTTCAAAAACTAAAGAAACTAACTGACCCCTTACTCATAACCCAGTAATCTGTCTTTTTTTCTATTTCTTCCTTCGATGCTCAAATTTTTTTCTCATTTCTTTTTTTTTCTATTTTTTTAACATGATCTTAATATTTAAAAAAATACAATGCAAAGATCATTCGACCACTTCATCTTCTATACAATTTTTTTTTTTTTTTTACACAGTGATCACCACTTATCAAGGCCCGGAAGCCACTCAGGGATAAGGGTTATTGCAAGTACATTACGTTAGTGTGGAGATTTGATGGAGTGTTTACTTAAGGGGGCGGTTCAATACAATGCATAATAACAAAAACAACAAAAAATACAAAAATGATACAGCAACTACATAATCGGTTACATACAAAAGTTTCCTTTAACGAAGAACAAAAGTTCAAAACACAAAAACATATATGTGGATTTCAAAACGTCCACATTAGCACAATCTTGGGACCGGCTGAAAATCACTCTTTGCTATCCAACAAAGAATAAATTTCAGAATCGTTCCATTCAAATACGCGATAAGATTTGGATTATTTTGATTACTGTTCTAACATTGAATGTCTTTGGCACAACATTTCCGTCGAGGTAGTCGCCGACCTTCTTCAGGTGTATCTTGTCGACCTCGGGAATCTGCACAGAATATCGAACGGAGCCTTTTATTAATCCACGAGAGTCGCATGCCATGTCTGGGTAGAAGTCCTAAGTAATACGTAATTGTATTTGTATTGTCATCCGCACTGAGGATAGAATCTTCAACCTCCAGAAGAGTGTAACTTACAACTAAATTTTATAAAATTTACACTACGAACGGTTTCTATGATATTGTCCCATTGACTACTGTACACTCTTTAACCCTTATCCTCGAGTAGCCTCTGGGCCTTGATAAGCGGTGACTCTTATGCAAAAAAGTACTTTATCCACTACGCCTTGGCTGGTTGCGGAATGTTTGAATTAGGCATTGTCAATTACATATATTTACATTATACATTTATTGGGGCAGTCACACCCTTACTGTTGAAAAGCTAGAAAGTGACATTTTAATCGTTGCCTAAGTTCATAGATAAAGTACAGATAATTCCACTATATTTTTTACGGGTACGCAGCGAGATTTTCCTAGCACAAACTTACTCACGTGTGGAGCCGACGAGAGCAGCGATTTAAAAAGACGGCAATTTTTATTTCCGCTTTGTTCGCCCAATTAATTCCTTTTATCTTCACATTCGTTTTTCTGAATAAAAAGACGCTAAAAATGATTCGCCTTTGTAATAAATCTTCGTGTAGATTGAATGCGCCTTTGTTTTAGACGTGTGAGTAGGTCACTAGTTGGATTTGAATTAGAGACCCCTTTTTTGCAGGAGGCTAATGATATTTTCGTTAAAAGACATTTCGTGTGAAAAGAATCATGGGGTATAAAGCCTTAATCACAGATGGAGTGCTTCCAAATGAAAGAAAAGGGGTGCAAATAATACATAAGAGTCGTTATTGATATTTGATTTATTTACTTATTTCGCTAATATATATATATATATATATATATATATATATATATATATATATATATATATTTGCAGGTCGTCCAACGTTGCCCGGTTGAAAAATACGCATAAAGATTATATTTTAATTCATACAGAAACTGAGACATGTGTAGGCGCATATAATGTGTTTTCTAAACAGTTCACTTCTTGTAAGTTAATATAAAAATACTCGAGCTTAGAGAGAAACCAAAAGTTACAGCCAGTGAATCTAGTGCGATAACCAGTAGGCTAACTTTACACGCTGTTTATAACATGTTTACAAGGATACCTATTCTGAACACAAGAAATCTATCATGTAAACGATTCACACATGCGCATTCTTGAAACAGTTGACAAACAGGTACAAATCTGATGATCCCCGATACTAATTTTTCAATTTCGATCCCTTAACAGCACCTTTTTTTCTTAATAGCTCTACTTAGTTTCTTATCGAAAAGTTACATAAAGGTTCAAGTTTTGTTTTGGACATATCCAGCTCCGCAGTCGAGAAGGAGTTCTCTTCCTCTAATCAATGGCCGAATATATACTACAATTTGAAATATAAAATATAAAAAAATACATTTGCAACAAATTAATCAAAACGCCATTCAAAAGTGTGACAAAATGGGAGTTGTTGGTTATTCTTTTGTCACCATGACTACACAATGTCCATTCTACTATTATTCGAGGGTCGATCCTACTTAAAATTTCCCAAATCGGTCACAACTTTTATTGAAAATCAATAAATACGTTTAAATCAACAAATAATAATTTGGTTAGTAACCTCCCCCAGAGACCGCCTGCTGTTTTCCGTCTGTTTTGAAATAAAAAATAACAAATCCCTAAATGGGGTGAGATCTAAACGAAAGAGAAAATAACGGAGCGTGGTGTTTTGAAAGTGGTTGATGTCAATCCAATTTGGAAGAAGCCAGAGACAAAAATAAGATAAAATAATGAAAATAGAAAGTGAATATCTTGAAGGCTTTCTATTGGTAGATGGAGACTCTCATTCAATCAACGAGCTAAAAGACTATAAACTTACCCGAAGGGCTGGGATCTGAAAGAACCAGGAACCGTATGCGCCATACTCAGACAGGGAACACATATTTATACTTGAATCCCAATCGCACACATAAGCTCGATAATGTATCTACCTATTTCCAAAAACCCGCTATCACATCTGATCTTGACCCTCAATCGATGCTTGAAGAACGCGATCAGATCCTTATCAACAAAAGTTTCAATCTCTCCGACGCGACGTCCACGCCACATTTCGTGGTGCAGCCAGCATAGCTTGTCCTCTGGCAGTCGGGCTATCTCCGTGAATCAGTTGACTCGACTCTTACTGATTTGATCGCATCTCGAATTGAGGCGAACCACGCTTGACGATTCGATGCTGTTATAACCATAATCGTGAGACATTCGCAGCTCCAACAACGTGGACCGTAGATGGGAGGGCCCAAAACCAACTCGACATCTTGTTTCACCGTCTTGATCCAGGTTTTCATCTGTCCACCAGGGCAATTTGCACAGGAAATCGACGGTCCTAGATCATATCTATGTCTTTATATAAACAATAACCGCCACTTTTAACATTGCTTCGTTTGTTAATCAGTAGGCAATACAATTTAACAAAAGTACTCTACCCAAAATATTAAACGGGTAGCTTATATAGTAGTATTTTAATATGTTCCCAGATTTAAAATTGTCGTAGACTCTTGAAAAATCAGCATATTATTACAAATAATCTTATGAGATGACTGAACAATTTTCATGATTAAAGGGTCAAATAAACAACTACAGCAGGAATTGGAATACACCCTACTAAAGCCAGATTGTCACAGCTGGTGAATTTCAAAAATGCAATCTTAACGTGAGGACAATATGCAATAAAATTCTGCTTCAAACTTGGAAAAATGCCACAGAAACGTATGAAATGCTCTAAACTACTTGAATCGAGCAATAAGAGATTCGATGCACAGAGTCTTTGAGGGATGATGAGAGGTGGAAGAGGAGTAAGGCAGTCAGAACATCAGAGTAGATTATCATAATAAAGAATTTTTATACAATAAGTGCATAGTTTGATGTCAGATTGGGAATTATACAACATCATTATACGCGAGGAATGAAGATGCGGAAGATTGGCGCAAAGTTCGTCCCAAGGATGCTCAGAGAAGCTCAGAAAAAAGATGTTGTCATGACAGCAGGGAGATGGTCGCGATGACTAATTCAGATCCTGCAGTTCTTGATGCTCTGATGACCTACGATGAAAGCTAGATCTACTGTTATGACACAAAAACTAAGAGACGGAGTTTCCAGTGGAAGCATGCTGACTCTTCCAGACCTTAAAGGCCAAACATAGCAAATCCACCCAGATATTTATGAGGATATTTTTTTAACACCACAAGCTTGATCTAAACTTTGAACTAAGGTCTAGAAAGACAGTTAACAAGGAATACTATAGTGAGTTTTTAAGAGTGTTCAGGAAGAGATTCGGTCGAAATGGGTCAGCTCTCTTCAAATCGGGTCAGTGACATCTCCACCAGGACAATGCACCAATATACTATCCAATTCTTGTCCCAGACTATCTTATAATAAGATGGGTATCAAGACAGTTCGTCACCCTCTCTACAGTCCATACCTTTCTTCCTGTGACTGTTGGTTATTCCCTAAGCACAAGGGAAACTTAAGAGGTTGTCGTAATGAGACAATTGAGAAGATAAAAGAGGCTGTGACGTCATTAACATACTCACACAAGATGACATGGGGTTTCCAGAATTTGTTGGAACGGTGCATTGCAGAATAGATTACTTCGAATGGGACTAAAGTTGCATGTATGTACTATCCATAAAAGTGCTATACGAAAAAAGTCTGGAAACTTATTGAAGACACCTTGAATTTATTTCCTACCAAATTTCTGTTCTGTTCGTTCTTCATTAACACCTGTTACATGACGGACAGTAGTGATCGAAAGAAAAGACATCTCGCTAATATGATTATAAATGATTGTGTGCTCACGCATTAATAAAGAGCAAAAGATGAGGTAGATATGAGGAAGACGAAATCTTATGTATATTTGATGTTTCCGTTTGATTAGAATCTCTTTTCATTTATTGTCTTTTGTTTTGCCTTTTTCGTTTAGTCGGACGATCATTTCGATATTTGCATACACATTCGCCTTTCTGTTGTCACGTGTTTACAAATTCACATAACTTACGATTAGCATTGTCATCCGTCACTAAAAGCAGGTGCTGCCTACGAACACGGAACAAAACAAAAGTCATTGGAAGAGGACAAAAAATTGCCGGGAAAACAAAAACGAAAAAATTCGTAACGAAAGAAATTATTTTCACATTAACAAAAAATAGAAATATAAATAAAAACACAAAAAGAACAAAAATAAAAATTGAAAAAAGAATACGGATTCTTAAGATACGTCCATTTCATATACGCGTTTAGCGGTGAGAAATGCTTTATTTACAAGGAAGTCATCATTTATCAAGGCCTGAACGGCACTGAAGGATAAGGGTTAATGAGTGTAAGATGGTCAGTGACGTATCAGTTTAGTGATCAATTGATTAGAATTTGATTATTTACGAAGACTATTCAACTAGAAATTGTTTACATTGGACATGAAGACGATCCTGTTGTAGTCAGCGGGATAACAAGCCTATATATGTCGACGAATGAACTTAGCATGTTATTAAGATCATTGATGACGATCAGGAAGTTGAGCACAGGATGGATCCTTAAAGAACGCCATGTTGATACTTGAAGCTTTGGACTTCTGCTCATCGACAACTATTTCTATAAACCTATCAGAGAGAAAGTATTCAATAGTTAGAAAGACATTTCTGTTGTTGGAAATTTTATTTTATTTTATTTATTTTATTTTTTTATTACATTTTCACCCCAAACAAGGCACGTTACCACTTTGGTGTAGGGGACTACTATCAGGGGCAACAACTACTGGGGTACTATGTAGGGATTTGGGCAGCAAGATGTTAGTTAACGTTGCACTTGAACTTCTGCACGTCAGTACAGTTGGGGAAGCAGGGACCTGGAATGGAATTCCAGAGTCTAGCGGTTCTGGGGAAGATATTATTGGAGTAGAAAGATCTTTTACATCTAGGGATCTCTACAATGTGGGGGTGGGATTTAGCAGCCTGTCGGGTCTGTCGAGGGTGTTTACGTCGTGGGGGCATAAGTGCTTGCAGTTCGTCAGAGCATTCACCACTAAAATACTTGTAGAACAGGCAGAGGGATGCAACATTTTCACGATGGGACAGAGGCTGAAGCTTAGATGCCAGTTCAGGGCCTATCAGATTTGCGACTCTCTTTTGAACCTTGTGTTTCTGCCATTTCTTTTGATATGTGTTCATTTGTTTTCCTGTCGTGCCTGTTATAGAGTGTGGTGTCATCAGCATATATACCCATCTCAGAGGCAATTTTGTCGGGGAGGTCATTTATGAATATCAGGAACAGTAGAGGTCCAAGGATAGACCCCTGGGGCACTCCCGCATTTATATCATATTGTTTAGATGTACGACCGTCGACGACAACCTGGATTTTTCTCTTATCTAAGAAGGATTTAATTATGTTAAGTATTCTACCAGTGATACCGTATGATCTAATCTTCCTGAGACCCTCATGCCAGAACTTGTCAAAAGCCTTAGATATATCTAGAGCTACCGCTCTGCCCTCCACCGCTTTGTCTAGTGAATGGTATATACGTTCAGAGATTACAGTTAGGATGTCTGCTGTGGAACGGGCTTGTCTAAATCCATATTGTTGGTCAGTCAGAAGCTTAGCATAAACGTCTTTGATATGTCAAGATCTTTTGTGGAAGAGTGGAGGTTCTCGTCGATAGATTTATTCATCTCGTGTGCAACTAGTCATTTTAAATTGGAACGAAAATGCTATACAAATCTAAGCTTTACAAGCGAACGGAATGACTAAGAAATCATTGAGGATCTAAAAGGCCCGTATTTTTAATTGGAGTCTAGCAGACCAAGAATTATGTTATTTAAAACTTAAGCGATACAGAACGTGATCATCAGCAAATAAACTTGCTTCTCCTCCCTTTAAAATAGTTAAATTCATTTACGAATATATGTTCCTTTCGTAAGAATACATTCAATAATTAATTATTAATCAATAAAATTTTTTTTGAACCCAGAAAAATATTTTCCATAATATAGTCGAATAGTATCAATAATTTGTTTGTCAATAATAAATTTATTCAGTGTGAAATATTCAATTAATGCGCTAAAAGTAAATACAAAAATATCTAGCGAAGTAAGCTTTTCAACTTTAAAAATATCTAATTAGTTAAATTATATATAATAGAATTATTATACACCTTTAGATTCACTCTCCAATTATTCATAAAATTGCAAAAATTAAAACACACACACACACACACACAAAACTCTATAACACAGAAGGAAATTGATATAAGCGCCAGTTTACTAATATATATTTATTTTTAATAATTTATCAGTGAAATATAAAATAATCGAGTTTTATAGATTTTATGCACCCTCCCCCCCCCACACACACATTTCGTAAACAAATTGTTTGCTGATTTTTTAAGTAGTTGTTGATGGGCAGAAATCAGATACTCACAGTATTAATGCTGGAGTTCCTCATGGGCCCATCCATCAAAAATCTCCCAAATCACACCCTAAGATTATTCGGTAACACGTTGCGAGCCTGTCTCTCATTTATCGTTATTTTCATGGCAAGTGCTCGTCTGAACTCTAATCATTCATGCCGAACTTTCACGAAAAATATTCGTGTAGCTGAAACTACTTTCAATAATTCATTCCACTCTTTATCTGTGCCTAAACCTAAACGAAGATTCCATGAACGAAGTTTCTTTCTTAGAACTGTACACCTGTGGAACTCTCTTCCGTTTGCTTGTTTTCCAGATGACTACAATAGGATCGTCTTCAAGTCCAACGTAAACAAGTTCTTGACGAGATGTCCCCTTAAGTAATCCAATTTATCGAATTTTCACTAGTAGCGATTACTACGATATTGTCCCATTGACTACTGCACACTAATTAACCCTCATCCTCGAGTAGACTCTTGGTCTTAATAAGTGGTGATTCCTTTGTAAAAAAAAAGAAGTGTTAGTCTTTATCAGAAAATGTTCATAACTATTGAAATATTTCTATATATACAACCATTCAATAAGCATTTGAGTTACGTGCGTTAATAGTTGCGGAGGGGATTATTTTTATTTTGTCGTTTTGTTCTTTTGGCCGCTTTCGCTACGGGCATCAGATTCGGCAGATGTATCGGAATAGGGAATTTAAAACAGAATCCGTAATTATGTCTGAATCGGGAAAATATTTGACTCGTCCCATTATTAATATAATTATATAAATGTACAGTAAACGGGTTACAAACGAGTCGAAGGTGTAATAGCCACATCCTGTTTCCATATTTCAAGAAAAGACTAAGCGGATAAAAGCACAAAAAGCTAATTCATTTCGGTGGAGGACAGAACCCTCTTCATTATTTTCGAATTAAGAAAATAAATTGTGCTATAAAACCATTGTGCCGTTTTTAAATTTATATATTGGACTGTAACTTGGATAATCTTCATATATAAAATGCAGAAATTCTCTGAACCAAAGTATCGTAAGTTTGCAACAACAAATTCAATACATCCACCCTGACAGCCATCCACCCTGACAGCCATCTACCCTGATAGCCACTATCTTATGTAGCTTACGACCACCATTTCTGACTCATTCACTCGTGATAATAAAATGCTACGTTACATCCGATGAGCAACACCATCACAATCGCCACATCTACAGAGGAAAAAGTTCCTACATTTCTCTTTCGATATTTAGTGCTCCCACCGCTACCAGTTGAGACCGGGCTAAATTCTATACTTTCCTTCGATATTGTGCTTATATCGCCATTAACTAGTTATTCCCTACATACAAAAACCATAATCATTCCATTTCCCAATTCCAAAATAAATGATCTCTTCTCAAATTCCATTCATTTTGATTAGCTGATACCTGACTATTCGAATATTCTGGAATCCACTTCTACAATAAATAAACAAACGCTCCAGAAATTATGCAATATGGCGTCGCTCTCTACAGAAGAAAATCGTGCTGACAAAGCAAACTTAATTAAACATATTCCCAATTGTCGTCGCTCTCTACATATTGAAATCCTGCTGAAAAAACAAAGTTAAACATATTAACCTGTTGTCGCACTCCACCTGAAGAAGTCTAGACGATTAATTGACCGAAACGTGATGAAAAAAACAACTATGAAGATAAGGATAACAATCCGCAAAAAAATAAAAATTAATTATTGTGCAATAGCCACGAGAGATAAATAAATTATATTCATTTCTTTACAAAATTGTGACATTTGTTTTTCTATTTATTAAACTTTGAAATGCTACAAACGTTATACTCGCATGTATTTTGAAATATTTGGAAATTCATAGTTAATTATGACGTGATAACGTTTAAACAGAACAAATATGTTTATATGATTTATAATTATTGATTCGTTCATTAATTTCATCATAAAACATTATATGATAATTAAGACGCGCGATGGTATATACGTGTATTAGTTGTATTATGGAAATGCTATTTTGTATTTATTACTTGGGAGGGGACTACTTATGAAGGGCTGGAGGACACACGAGGGTTTGGTTTTATTGTGAATACGCGTTGTCTTTCGTTTTCTAACTAATCATCAAAGATATCATTTTTTCTTTCAAGCTTGAAACTACTACTACTACTACTACTACTACTACTACTACTACTACGTGACAACAATAGTCCATACATGGGCGAACGATAGAGAGACTCCACCTTCCTCACAGCGGCCCTAGCAATGCTCTCAATGTATCTGTTCTAACTCATGTTCCAGTGAAAGTTAAGCCGAGGAGTTTGAAAGAAATACCTTCAGGTAATGTATCTTTAGCCATAGCTATTGGTAGTTGAGACGGTTTCTTGTACTTATTGAAGGAAACAAGTTTAGTCTTGGCAGCATTAAATGTGACCATCCACTTTTATGCCCATTCCACTACATATTAGAAGCCTTCCTCTAGTGTTTCTGCCATTTCCTTAGATATGTGTTCATTTGTTTTCTCCTCGTAACTGTCATAGAAAATGGTGTCATTAGCAAATATACCAATCTCAGAGACAATTTTATCAGGATGGTTATTTATGAATATGAGGAATAATAAAAGACAAGGATAGACCTCTGATGTGCAACCGCATTTATATCATATTGTTTAGATGTACCACCGTTGAAGACAAGCTGCATTCTTCTCTTATTTAAGGATTTAATTATGTTAAGTATTCGTCCAGTGATACCGTATGATCCGATTTTCACGAGAAGACCTACATGCCACACTCGCAATAACAAAATGTAGATACAACACAGTTATTGTTTATGCTAATATATAAAAAAATCAGATATGAATAATATATATAAGTAAATTTAATAATATTAATAAGCTTATAAGGTCTATTCTGCGATAAGTTAATTAACAAATAAAGTATATATATATATATTATCTATTATATATATATATAAAATAAAAATTACAAAAAAGACTTATAAAATAGACTTTTTTATAAAGAACTTAATAAATCTTATAAAATAGTCCCCCCTAAGACTTTAGATTCCATTAATTCTGAAGCTAAACATTTATTGACTTCTATAAATATTCAGACCTTCACTGAAATAATTTCTCCGGGTACACCTAGATTCACCCTCAATGATTATAAACCTAATTTCTATGACAACCCCTTCATCAGATTGATATGCCCATCTAACTTAGGTGCTGTAAGCAAAAATATATTAGATAGAATCATCCCTTCTATTAAAGAAAAAGTAAGTTTCCTTCTTTGGCTAAATTCAGATTCCGTAATTAATTGGTTTGTCTCCCTTAAAAATAAACACCTCCTTAACTTTATAACCTTTGACATCAAAACCTATTATCAATCAATTTCTTCGATCCTTTTAAATAAAGCTCTAATCTTTGCTAAAAGAAATTCTGACTTAACTAATTCAGAAATTAAATTTATTCTTCTAGCGAGAAAGTCCCTTATACAATTTAACAAAAAGTTTTGGACAAGAAAGGACACCCCTGATAATTTTGTACATCTTGATGGGTGCTTCTGACTCTGCAGAATTTAGTAGGACTCTTCTTACTGAAAGAACTTAAATACCACTTTAAACATATCCAAGGGGGCCTTTATAGAGATGGTGCCCTTTTTACTACAACAGTCAGGCCAAGAGAGTAGAACAAAACAATTAAAAAATTACATAACTTCTTCAATAACTTTGGCCTTTCTAGAATTATCGAACCAAACAAAAAAACTTCAAATTTTCTAGATATTACTCTTAATCTTAACACCGAAACTCATAGTCCCTATCATAAACCTAACCTTACGCTTTTATACGTCCATAAATCTTCTAACCACATGAACTCAATTATAAAATCTATAGTACCATCCGTCTCTAGAAGAATTTCTGCTCTTTCTGCTGATAAAAAACTTTTAATCAAAATGCTACTTTCTTCAATAATGCCTTAAGGAACTCAGGACACAAAGAAAAGATTAAATACAACAATTATGCTCCTCCTGCAGGCCGCCTTAAATCTGTAATCACACACAATATGACTCGTAAGAAACCAGTTCGAATAACAAGATCTGCCGCTATTAATAACAATGAAACAGTGTACATATATAATCCAAACCAAAATACTAATCGTAATACCTCTAACCTACCCATTCGCATCAGGAGAAAGAAAAATATTTGGTTTAATCCTTCATTTAGCGTAAATGTAAAAACTAATATACCTAAGGATTTCTTAAACATTGTACAAAACGTTTTCAAATACCCACCCAGGTATAGCTCTATTTTCAATAAAAACTCAATCAGGATTTCTTATTCAACAATGCCTAATTTAGCACAAAGAATCTTAACATCTAATAACAAAAAAATTAAATCAGCCTAAAAAATCCCTTTCCCAATTAAACCAAAAACTAACTGTAATTGTAATAACAAACATCTTTGCCCACTCAATAATGCTTGCATCCATAAAGATGTTATATATTCATGCACAATTACTGAGCTCCCACGTAATCCTCCCATAACATACACTAATATTTCGTCTTCAAGTTATTCTTCTTCCCATCCTCCATCTGATATAGTTACTAATCCAATATGCCACCCGAGCAGCCCTTCATCTACAATCATACAACTAGCAATAATAATAATAATAATAATAATAATAATAATAATAATAATAATAATAATAATAATGATTTAGGAAATCCTAACATTAACAACACTCATTATCCCCTCCAAACAGTCGTCGTACTATCATTGTCCCACCCTTTGTTGAACACAATGGACAAAATTCAAACTATTTAACTAATACAAATCAGCAAATTAATATAAATATCAGACCTCGAGCTTTTAATAAAGTACATACATATATCGGCGCTACTCCAACATTAATTCAGAAAAGAATATCAAACCACATTTCTTCTTTGAACAACCATAATTCTAATAATAACCAAGGAATATATATATATTATTCCTTAATTGGAATTTTTTTTATTTTGAGATGAGCATTTTTATGTTAATTTTATTTTTATTTCGTTGTGAACCAATAAAAAGATTAAAAAAAAAAACAACTAATAAAAGATGAGACTAATAGTCCGAAATAAAAATAAAATTAACATAACCAAGGAACTTCTCTAACCATTTTAATTAAAAAAAAACTTATTTCTAATAATACCCCCTTCTCAATCAATTGGACTATCATAAAAAAGTGAAGTCTTATACTCCAGGCTCTGAGTCATGTCGCCTCTGCACAATCGAAGCTATAACTATAATTACTTCGCCTCAAAGTAAAAATATAATAAATTCTAAAAACGAACTGATCTCTTTCTGTAAACATAAGTCCAAATTTAATTATGGTAATTTTGAAATTATATAGCTATTACTTTTAACCTTTCAGATATATATAATTTTTCTTTAACATTATCGTTTTTTTCTACATACTTTCTTAATACTTTAACTTAATAATCCTTTATTTTAATACTTTATTTCTTCTTTGCTTGGCCGGTTTTTTATCTGCAATTTCCGTTTTAGTCTTATAATATTCCTATCTATCAAATATTTCAATCTACCTACACATTCATATCCTGTATGTATATTTAATTATATTTTACTATATGCATTTACTTATATATTTACTTGCTTTATCCGGAATTTGCAGATACCGACCTTCCTCTCCCCTTAAAATTTTTGTAATTTTTTAATTTAATTTTTTATTTTTTATTTATTTTTTATTTTGTATTTATTTATTTATTCCATTTAGTATATTTTAATAACTCTTGTGGACATTTTCTTGAGTAATAACATTTAAATTTCAGTTGACCTCTTTTTTGCCCTATATTTTTCGCGGCTTTTAACGTCATCTTGTCTGGATCATTTTGACATTTGCTTTTCTATTTTATATTTAATTCTATCACCATTAAATCTATTTTCTCTTCTTCTTCACTGATTTTCTTGATTACACTTTGTCTCGGCAGCCGTGTTAAACGCATATCTTATTTTTCTTTTATTAATATTATTGGAATTTTTTCCCCTTTTCATTGTACATATTTGTGAATTATTCCACGGGATTATTTTAGACCATCTTCCAATTACGCGATTTCCTTGGATTTTACTTGTGCGAATGGAAATTTTATTAACTTTCTTGGATTTACATTTTTGGATTTTACCGTCATTGGATACTTTACCTTTCACGAGACTATCCATTCACGGGAAATCACCTTTTTCTTCACAATATTCCCTCCGCTTCACTTTTTGTTATCAAGTAAGATCTTTGACTTACTTGCAGTTTCATCAAATACTTTTGTATGCAAAATTCGATCCCGCATTTTACTAATTCCTACCCTCTGATAAGAAGGAAGTATTTCTTCGAAACTCCGCGGATTAAGGACTATCCACTTATTAAGTGTTTCCTTTTCAGATTAAATATGATTTTAACTCTTTTTCAAAGCGTTTTCTAACATGTTTTATTAACTATTTGCTCTCATATATATATAAAACAGAAAAAAAATGTAAATCTTTGAATTTCAACAAAGTTTTGTACTATATATGCTCTGCACCTATAAAGTAGATACATTGAGCTTTACTCGAAATTAACAAGGAATCAGTTTTTATCATAACAGTCTCAGTCGTTTAATGAAATCGGTATACACTGAAATTAACAATATTTCAAAAATAACTATTTAAACTATACATATACTATGTTTACTATATATATATATTTTTTTTTTTACACAGTGATCACCATTTATCAAGGCCTGGAAGCCACTCAGGGATAAGGGTTATTGCAAGTACATTACGTTAGTGTGGAGATTTGATTAAGTGTTTACTTAAGGGGGCGGTTCATTAGGAATTTGTTAACATTGGACTTGAAGACATCCAAGTTGTAGTCCGGTGGGAAGCAGGCGGACGGAACAGAGTTCCACAGGCGTGCAGTTCTAAGAAAGAAGCTTTGTTCATGGAATCCGCGTTTTGATTTAGGCACAGATATAGAGTGGGGAAATTTTTCACAGTGGATTCAGCTAGACGGGTGTTTTTCGTGAAAGATTGGCAAGGGGGGGACTAGAGATTGGAGTTCAGACGAGCACCTGCCATGGAAATAACGATAAATCAAGGATAGGCTCGCAACGTCTCTTCTGTGGGAGAGAGGTTGCAGGGTAGAGAAAAGGGCAACCCCCACTAAGCCACGAAGTCTATTTTGTACTCTGTCAAGGCAGGATAGGCTGTTTTTAGCAGCTCCTGCCCAGATATGGCAGCAGTATTCCATCGTTGGACGTATTTGGCTTTTATACAGATAGAGAATTGCATCAGTAGTGAGATATCTTCTGGAGCGGTAGAAGGATCCCACAATCTTTCCAGCGACCTTGGCAACAGACTTGATGTACGTGTTCCATTTCAGATCAGGAGTAAAGGTCAAACCCAGAAGCTTGTCAAAACACGGGGCCTCACCCAGACGAGAGCCATCCATCACAATTGAGTTTGGTTTTGGATGCATTAAAGGTAACCAGCCACATCTTCCCCCACTGAACCACGCGCTCGAGATCAGAGGAGAGAGAATCAGAGAGAACTTTGTAATTTATAGCCTTTGATGTGTTGCCGTAGATGGTCGTGTCATCAGCATAGATGTCAACGAATGATTTAAGTATGTGTTTAGGGAGGTCATTGATGTAGATCAGGAAGAGATTTGGGCCCAGGATTGACCCCTGAGGGACTCCAGCATTTATATTGCAGGCCACCGATTTTTGTCCATCTACCACTACTCTTATGAGCCTATCGGAGAGAAATAATTTAATGATTGAGAAAACATTTCCAGTTATACCGTAGCTGGAAATCTTGTAAAGTAGACCCTTATGCCATACCTTGTCGAAGGCCTTTGATATGTCAAGAGCAATTGCCCTAGAAAGGAAACCTTTGTCAAGAGATTCACTAATCCTGTGGGATATAACCGTCAGCACATCTGCGGTAGATCTTGCAGAGCGGAAACCATATTGTGTGTCACTAAGAAGGTTATTCCTGCTGAGGTGATTGACTATTTCTCTATTTAATATGGATTCCAGCAACTTAGTCATAACACACAGGAGGATTATTGGTCTGTACTGAGAAGATGACTTATCACCTTAATTCTTAAATACAGGGAAAACTGATGAGGTCTTCCAGGGAGTCGGAAAGAACTTCTCCTTAAGACAGCACTTAAATAGTTTCGTAAGTATGGGAGCAAGTTTTGGTTGAAGCTTTTTTAACACTATAATTGGGATGCCATCAGGGCCAGTTGCTTTACTGGAATCTAGGTTCTTCATTAGCTTGGCGACCTCATGCACGGATATTTGTATGTTACCTAGCTTGTTCTCTGTTATAGGAGGAAATATGGGGAGTTGATGGCCTTCGTCGCATAGGGTAGAATTAGCTGCAAAGTTCTTTGGAAATAGTTTGGCCTTGTCTGACGCTGGTCCATTGATAATGGTTGGGATAGAACGCACACTTCTGTTCAGGATCCTATTTGTTATTTGCCAAAACTGGTGGGAACCAAGCCGCTGATCAGCTACCTTGGATTTAACAGACTGGGCATATAGCTCTCCTGCATTTTTTATTACTCTTTTACAGTGGTTGCTGGCAGTCCTGAAAGCAGTTTTAGTCTCAGTGCATCTATTACGTTGGTAGCTATAGAAAAATGATTTCTGTGCGCGATAGCAGTAGCACATTCTGGGGAGAACCATGGCTGGCTGTTAGGTTTTTGTTGGAATTTTTTAGATGGTATGAATTGGTCTATGCCTACAATTAACTATTCGGTCAGATCTGATACTATAGAGGACACTTCCTTTTTAAACATTGAGTGCAGAGGTAAATCAGATATGAATGTACGGAAGCTATCCCAGTCAGCCATAGAGTATCGATATACAGTACGGTGGAGGGTTACGTCTGGGGGCTTCTTACATTTCGTTTTTATCTTAACTGATACGACGGAGTGGTCGGAGGATCCTAGAGGAGAATGAACGGAACATGAACATAGCTCAGGGGAAGTTGAGAGAAAAAGGTATAGGAGGCTTGCATATTGATTGGGTGTATCGGGCACACGGGTGGGTTCGCGAACAATCTGAGTGAGGTCATAAGCAATGGCAAAATTATGACAAAACCTCCCTTCATCATCTGTGTTATTTGAATGGGTCAGCCATTCCACGTTATGGACGTTGAAGTCACCACAGATGTGGATGTTAGTCGAGGGATGTGAAGACAGTATGTGGTCAATTTTCTCAGATATGCTCTTACAGAAAGTAACTCCGCTGTTGTGGGGCCTATAGAGGGCAAATATAAATGCAGTCGTGTTATATATATATATATATATATATATATATATATATATATATATATATATATAGTAAACATAGTATATATATATATATAGTAAACATAGTATATATATAAACATATACATTTGTGTGCATATAATTACAACGAATATACTTATAATATTAATAATAATTAATTAATTTTATTTTTCCTCATATTTCTATTTCGTTTTTTTTTTAGATAGAACTAAAAGAATGATGGACACATTTATTTCTATGTCTGTGTTTAGTCAGATTCTTGTTTTAATCGGCGTTTGACTTTGACTTTGACTTTGACTTTGACTTTGACTTTGACTTTTGACTCTTGCCTGACCCTACCCTACTATTTTCTGTAAATGTTGAAATTAAAATCTGATTTTATTCCCTAAACATAATTTACAGTTTCTTATAACTATATTACAACAAGGTGCTTGTTTTAAAATTTACCAACTCATATTAATATGTCTCCTCTCATATATTTTTTACATATATATTTAGTCATATATTTCTATAATAATAATAACTACATAAGGTTAGGATTAAACACAAAAAATCAGGTACAGTTCCTGTAGAAGTATAAATATTTTTAAATTACAATTTTATTCATCATCTCAGTTATATCAAAGTGTAAGTTCATATTGTATCGATTCATATTTGTGATTGATTTTGAAAAACGAATGTACTCCAACCCCTTGACCCCATCGACGTAAATATCCCCGTCAAACCCAACAATCAGCATAATCCCACTCCTTCACTATAGAGATCCATAAATGCATGAAAGCCATTTACAATAATTATTTCTTTTCTCGAACTGCTAGGCTTTGGAATTTCCTTCCTGCTACCTGCTTCCCTGATTGTACTGATATGCAGAAGTTCAAGTATAATGTGAACAGATATTTTGCTGTTCAACCTACTACATTGTGTCCCTGAAAATTATATTCCAAATAGTAGCCCCTTACACCCAACCTACATTGTGCATTGTTTGAGGTTAAATAGCAATTAAAAATAATAATAAATGTATCATTAATAATAATCATGGTAATACTATTTATCGTTGCTATCATTATTATTATCAATAATTTATTTTGCTTGTCTATTTATTGTGTTCATATTTTCCATACATAATAATTGATTTATATTATTTCAAGTGGCAACTTTTGATAAGTAAATATTTCCCTAGAAATCATAAGCAATCATTCCTAAATGTTTTGCCTGTAAATGTTTAGTTCGTTATTATAAGGTTAATTAAACTATTATTAAATTTGTTTTCTATTTTATCTTTATTATTTTTTCTTATTATATGCTAATTTATTATTATATACTTCAAAGGCATCATTCGCCCCTATTAATGGAATATTTTCTGATGAACTCATAGAACTTGTACCTCTTCGACTTGCATACTCCCGACTAACCCGATATGCAGCACAATGAATTTTATATGAATTTTACATTTTTCGTGTCAAGTAATGAATATATTTTCATTCCATAGTGCATTCCCATCTTCTGCCTAAAGATTGTAGTTTTTATGTTTCTAGCTTTGTTTTTCGTATATGTCAGTTGTTTCGTATTAGTTACATCATCATCATTATCATCATCATCATAAATAATAATAATAATAATAATAATAATAATAATAATAATAATAATAATAATAATAATAATGATAATAATTTTTGGTATTCATTTTGGAATATGATTGTTTGAAATCAGTGTTGCGAATAAAATTAAAACATTGTGCGACAACGATGTATTAACAAAGTGTCGCAAATCTTTGTAACGATGCTTTCTTCAAAGCCGGCGTCTTTCATGGTTTTCGAGCCGTGAATAAAGAGGTGACTGTTTAATGTGAGAAGCAGGACACAATTTACCAGCTAAACAGCACGTCTAAATAGGAAGAATGTCTGCTTAATGTGAAACGAACGACAACTGATTCTTATTTAAGCAAACTATAAATGGGAAGAAATTAGGGACACTTCATTATCGCATTGTGTCATCCTATTTATTTTTTATGTTTGCAAAATGAACTCAGCCTGAACAGATAATACACGAGGCGTGGATGGAAAGCGTAATATGACTGGTTGTGCAAAAAGATTTGTCAGCGACTTAATTACAAATCATCGTTTAACTCTTTAAAATGATGTTAAATATATTGTTTGCCACTTCTTTATTTCTTCTCTCTTTCTTACTTGATCTTTATCTCCCCATCTATCTTTTTCTCCCCCCTATATATATATATATATATATATATATATATATATATATATATATATATACACACACACATATATATATATACACACACACACACATATATATATAATATATATATATATATATATATATATATATATGACCTTTACGTATATATATGTTAACATGAAATCTATATATCTCTGAAAGTGAGAATGTGTGTGTGAGGATAATTCTAAACCTTTAAAATCAACGAAGTCTTGATCTATAGTCTTGAAATTTGGTATATAGGGTATTCGGACGTGTGGAAAACTTTTTAATCGGTTTTCATCTAGAAAAAAAAGGGCTGCTAAGAGATAAATAAAAACTGAAACATCAGTACGTGTGTGAGCCGTCGGATTTTTATGTTTGTCAACTGCTTCATGAATGCGCATGCATGAACCGTTCAAATGACAGATTTCTTTATGTTAAGAATAAGTAGGTTTGAAAACGCTTTTTAAATACGTGTCAAGTTGGCCTAATAGTTATCGTACTTGATTCACTGTCTATAAATATTTGTAGTCATCGAAATACAGTCCTGTTTTGTTGTGTCACTACTCATCAGTGCCACTAGACTAGCACCTCTCCCAAGCCAAGGATTGAACCTAGAACCGTCGTGTTGACAGTCGACAGTTCTCCCACTCGACCACAGAAGTGATGTCCACGAATAACTTGTCCGAATGTCTATTTAAACAAAAATCCGTCCACAAATACTCCTGTTGTAACATGATTATAAATATAAATAATAGTGTTGGGACGATTAATCGGAATCGGAATCGGGAGTCGGAAAAATCGGAATATTTGCGGTATTGGAATCGTAAAAATTTGTACCGATTGTCCGATGCCAAAAACGATTCTTTTGTCTTTTTTTAAAATTTATCTTCCATTGCTGGTAATAATGATAAAATAATAAATATTTATTGATTTTAAACCATCAGTTAAGCTAAAATCGATAGACCTTCCCCCACAATATATTTTTACGTTTAGGAAACTATCTGCACATTTAACATCTGTATTTCTAGGTAATCGGAGAAAAAATACAGTTAAATATTTAGAGATTTATAAAGAATCAGAATCGATAATTGGATCGGAATCGAGAAAAATATTATGATCGTCCCATCACTAATAATTAACCAAAGTAAGTCAATTGCAGACCACTTTAACTCATTAAAAAAATACTTTTGGTTTCGTGAAGTATATTTTTAAACGTACATGGAAATATACAGGAAAATCGAAACCATTTTGTAAATTCAGCAAAATTTCGTCTTCATTCAAAAGACTTCC
This sequence comes from Euprymna scolopes, assembly GCF_053919585.1. Taxonomy (NCBI): domain Eukaryota; kingdom Metazoa; phylum Mollusca; class Cephalopoda; order Sepiida; family Sepiolidae; genus Euprymna; species Euprymna scolopes. The sequence continues at coordinate 159,338,254 of NC_136490.1, read as the reverse complement.
TCAAAAAGATTGAGTTGAAAATAAATTTTTTGATTTTGATTTTTTTTCGGACGTTAAATTGTCTTTAGAATGAAATATACATATATCTGTTATTTAATCTATAAGTTATTTTTCTTATTTTCTCATTACACGATTGTAAATTCTCATCAGCTGCTGTCGAATTTTTCAACCAAGTATCAAATTATGAAAATGAGTAGAGAAACGTTATTAAAAAAAAAGCACATGCAAGAGAGACATTGCATTTGTTTTCAAATCTCAAACGTTCAATGTTTTCGAAAATAATAAAAAAGCAACATAATAACGTTGAGTTTTGATTTAAATTTCGTTTCTAAAAACAATGAAATGTTGTCTTTGACAAAAAACAATGAAATGTTGTCTTTGACAAAAAACAATGAAATGTTGTCTCTGACAAAAAGCAATGAAATGTTGTCTTTGACAAAAAACACGTTATTTTCGTTTTTTTTTTTAATTTCAAATACATCTATATATCTATAAAAGTGGAATTGTCTGTGTGTGTCTATGTGTGTACATTTCCCTACTAAACTACTCCGTCAATTTTCAGTCTACAGACTTGAGATTGGGAAAATATTTTTAATCGGTTTTCAGCCAGACATTTTACATTCAAAGGGTCAAAGTTCAACAATTTGACCTTTAAAAACTCTACCAAACTCCTCTGCCAATTTTAGGTCTAAAAACTTGGAATTTTAGATGTAGATTACTTGAACAGGAATCGAACATTTTAATTTGATTTGATCCCAAAACAATAAATGTTAAGGGGTAAAAATTTTTAAAAAAATTGACCTCTGCGGTCTCTACCATATTACTCATCCAATTTTTAGTCTAAACATTTGAAATTTTAGTGTGTCTAATTTAACCCCAGAAATTGTTACTTGAAAAGTAGAATAGTTAACTCTTGACTATTTAACCACAAGAACCATGTACACAAACAAGATCACAGGCAGTTCTAGATTAACATTTGACAAAATAAAAGCAAAAGATGGATCATTTTTCTTAGAATGAAAAGACAAGTAAGCCACATGAGTTGAACACTTTAAGATCGTATTAAGCAGATCGGAGCCGCCTCCGCGAACAATCACTAAAGAACTCTGCACTTTTCTCCCTGAAAGTATAAACGGATTTACTAAGAGTAGACTCTGTTTAGCTATTAAAATCTTAAAACGTAATAATTCAGCAGGAATAGAGGGCATTCTAGCAGAAATATTTAAATTAGTGGGTGCTAGTATCGTTGCATGGATGTGCCAAGTATTTAATATAGTATGGAACACAGATGAAGGTCAAAAAGATTGGAAACATAGAGCGGTAGGTGTGTCAGAAACTTTGTGAAAAATATTGAATAATTCGACCTTCTGTCTTTCCAATCCTATAACTACTCGAAAAATGTAATTCAAATCCTAATTTTTTTTCAATTAAAGGAGCAAAGACCAAGGTTTCATTAAAAATTAAAAAAAAAACTACAAACAACGTGTTTTTTTTCTAAAAAAAAGGTTTTAAACTTCGGACTTTACAGGTAAATTTCACAAAAACCTGTTCTTTTTTTGTTGTTTTAAATTTGAATATATCATTTATTGATCTTTTATCTTCAATTTTGTGATATATAAAACTTTGGCACTAAATCAATTATTTACTTTTTAATAGACATTTAAAAATAGGGGCGTGAATTAAAAAAAAAGTTTGTCTAAAATATTATAGTCGGTTTATTGGAAATAGCATAAAATTTCACATTGACCCTGAAAATATCGTAAAAATACAACCAACAGAAATTTTTTTATAGATTTTTAAAGTTTAAAAATCGAAAAATACTGAACTCGTAAAATTCAATTAATTTTATTACTGTTGTTTTTTTTAAATAAAACAAATACTATTTCTATTACATTTTATACAACTTTGATAGTTTATTTTGGAAGTATAATCCATAAAGAAAATAAACAACCACTTTTAAAAGAGAAATTACGATTTTACTATATTTTATTCGCATTTTCGTGTTAGGGGTGTCAAAAATTCCTACAAAAATTCTGATACACCTAATGGAGCAGTTATATGTGTCCTTATCGATTTTGAAAACTGTAAATGGCCTATCCTCCTCCTTTCGATATCACAAAGGTTTCATTGTCAAATGAACCTGAATCGTAAGCATGATGTGATTGAACAAGAGCCGCGCGAATAACAAAAACAAAACGTTCTTGTGCAGAACAACATTTTACGCTGTGCCGTGTAATTGAGAAACATGTCTAATTAAAAAACAAATGTTGTCACCTGTTTTATAAAATCTTCCAAGCATTCATCGGTCATGACTTTGGAATATGTTGCACGAGTGTTGCCCACCGGAAAAAGCCATCACGGCAATAAAGCAAATTTATGCAAACTCTGAATGTTGCATACAAACAGAAGATGGTTTCAGTGAATGATTTGTGATTCCGTTAAGTGTTCCATCGTGTTAATGGGAATTGCTATGGCTTTCCTTTCTTTCATTTAAACAAAAAATGTTTACTTACCCAATCGATCGCCCATCAAATTTAATCGATGGCATCAACACGACTCTCGGTCATTATGACATCACCTTCAAGATTGCGAAGGTCTTGGAATTTTGTTAATATCGTACACGGTATTTTATGTGGTAGGGTCATCTTAATGAAGACTTTGATTTGCCCTTTATATGTTTTCGTGTTACTGGTATTCACAGTACATTTTTATCGTCTTTACAAGGATGAGATTTACTGTTAGTAAACGAATACCTGAAAAGAATTACACAATTTTGCGTTTATCTTTCTACTGAAATTTCTATCTGTGGTGGCATTAATATTCACAATACACAATGATTGGTCTGTTCCAACGATGAATACTGATGAAGGAATATTTCCTCAACTTTTGTTCCGTCTCAAATTGTTAACAAACTCACTGGCGCTCACGGATATTTTGCAAACTTTCATCTTTTGCTGACAACTTGCTCTGAGGATTACATATTTATTGTTAAATTTTCTCTTGGATCCTCTGATCACTTGGTTGCCTCCATAAATAAATTCTAAGTTGAGAAGCACCATCGATGGCTTTCTCATCAAAGAGTTTATTAATAACTCTAGATCCTTTGTCTGCAATTATATTTTCAAAATAATGTGTCGTATAACAACTCCAATATGTTTGATTGATTAATTGCTGATAAGACAGATTTTAAATTTTCAAAAAGTCCGGAGTATGCCGCTGCCATTGTTCACAGAAATCCATAATTCAATTTGTTATTACAATTTTGTTGTGGTTTTAAATATTGTTATCTACTAGAGATAGATTTAATATAGGGGAATCTGTGTTTCCTACATACAAGATAATATAAATGCCAAATAATCTGTATTATTCTGTTTATGAAGGACTACAAATGTCATCTTGGATGTTATGCTCGGAATATTTATTCTGGTAAAATAATCGACCCCCTCTTTGAACTTAATTCGATATAGATTCCTTCGTTATTATGTTCAATATAAATGTTCAGAATAATATGAAAGGGTCAGAATAATATTTGCCACCGGAACAGTAGCAAAAACTCTCTATGAAACAAACGACAATAGAAAATATCGTTTGAAAAAAATTCAGCATACCTTGTAGAATTGTATAAAATTGCGTTTATCGACTGTTTTTACTTGTAGAGTATTTCATTCCGGCTTTCAAATGATATCGGACCATGAGGAGAAAATACGTACCATTTTGGGTTCTAGCTCTCGTTACCTTCTCCACATATCGCTCACCTCACGTATGTGAGACACCATTATCTGAATGGCCTTTACATTAGCTGTGCAATATAGTAAAAATAGAAGGATTAACGACAATGTATCCCGTGTCATTCAACAGTTTAGCGTCTCATGTTGAATATTACACAGACAGAGACACGGTAGAAATAACAAGCAAGTAGTGGTCTGAATTATCCAAGTAATAAAAATACAAATGATGTTAATTTTTTGAGGAGAATGCAATATCCTCTTTAACAATAACAGAATTGCAAGTCATCAACAACTTGTCAATTTCAAACACGATATGATTCAAATGTTTGGTCCAATAATAAAACGCCATTAAATCGACTTGTCATTTGTTAAACGCTTCCATATAGCAGACCTGATGAGATTACACAACGTTAAACTCACGCTTTTTGATCTTCTTTGCGTGAGAACTATTTTCTTTTTAGGTCAAAAAGATTTAAAATAAATGTCAACAAAAAAAAACACACTTTAATACTTTTACTGGACAGTCCATTTTATGGGAACAGCCCGTAAATGAGGAGAGATACCATATTATAAGCGACGTGCGCAAGTATTTGTCTTTGATAGCAACATTAATAGGATGTACATGATATTCTACAAATTCGTAAGTATATTATAGATGAGTTAATCATACATTATTTCTCTAAGGTTTTCTTATATATTTTAATGATGTAAAAAACATGTTAAATATAACTTAGTGTTAGGATTGAATTACTTATGCCACAATATTCATTTTAATTGGTTATAAGTAGTTGAAATTTGCAATTTAATCAGCAAATATTATGAAGCATTTACCGGTGTAAAGTCAACCTTGATTAAAATACACTTGGTACATTGTGCTTGCTTATATGTTCATCGATGCATAACGAAGATTTAATAATTAATTACTCAACCTGCCGTTTATTCTATTGACATAAAGAAGGTTAATAATGTCAGGTTAGAAATTTTGTTAAGCGATTCTCAGAAACATTTGGAGTGGAATATTTTGATACCTACCCTCGATCAATTGTAGCAGCAGTAATACAACATTTTACAGTATTATTACAACAATATTGCAACAATACTACAACAATATTACAACATTATTACAAGAGTAATAAGCAATATTACAACGTTATTACAGTATTATTAAAACAATATTGCACCAATAATACCACAATATTACAACATTATTACAACAATAATAAACAATATTACAACATTATTACAGTATTATTACAACAATATTGCAACAATAATACAGCAATATTACAACATTATTACAACAATAATAAACAATATTAAAACATTATCACGGTATTATTACAACAGTATTGCAACAATAATAAAACAATATTACAACATTGTTACAACGTTATTACAACAATAATAAACAATATTACAACATTATCACGGTATTATTACAACAATATTGCAACAATAATAAACAATATTACAACATCATCACGGTATTATTACAACAATATTGCAACAATAATACAGCAATATTACAACATTATTACAACAATATTGCGACAATGATAAAGAATATTACAACATTATCACGGTATTATTACAACAATATTGCAACAATAATACAACAATATTACAACATTATCACGGTATTATTACAACAATATTGCAACAATAATAAACAATATTACAACATTATCACGGTATTATTACAACAATATTGCAACAATAATAAACAATATTACAACATTATTACAGTATTATTACAACAATATTTCAACAATCTCACAACAATAATAAACAATGTTACAACATTATTACAACATTATTACAACAATATTACAACAATAGTACAACAATATTACAACAATCTCATACTATATTTAACCAATTTTCTAATCCCCCCTCAGTCTATATTTTTTGGCATCTCGTTCTTATTTTATTCATTTTGTATCACTCTCGCTACAATCGCTCTCTTTTTGTATTTATTAACAGTTAAAGGTCATAAAATTAACTATGAAATGAAAGATTAGATTGGCTCTTTATAAAAATACTATACTATATATATACACACACGATACTACTACTTAAGTTTTATTCAAGTTAAAAAAAAGCGGAGACAAAACTGTTCAATATATATATACAAATGACATGTCAACATGTCGTAACACACGCAGCTTCATCTATGCGGATAACATTTGCCTTAAATCACAATCAAAGGACTTCAAAGTCATCAAAGATCGATTGATGGAAGCGAATAGGCAGTTCTAACTTACCTAACTTCCGGGTAAAACTAAGGTGTTTATGATTATTTCATCTGTACTAACACACACACACACACACACACACACACACACACACACACACACACGCGCATATATATATATATATATATATATATATATATATATATACATACATAAACATCAGAAAAAAATCATGGATTTCTACGATATTAATCGTTTTCTAAGAGATTTGAGGCTGACTGAAATTGATTAAATACAGGACAAATATGCTGAATAAAATAGAACATCAAAACGTTTAAACGAAACAATAAATAAAAATAAAAAATAAAAGCTTATTAGTCAAAATGATTTTCAATAGTGTTATCTTCCCCTCCCTAATCTATTTGTCAAACGTGCACACCCAAATCAGTCTCCTTCCATATTCAGTAAATCAAATAGCCAGACAAAATGCGCCCATGTTTTTGACATAAGAGAAAAAAATAAAGAGGTTAACACGCATTTCTATGCGGCTCCTTAAATCAGTATTTTCATTTTTAGTTAAATAAAAATTATACAAAAATATGCACACATACATATACTTTGGTGTGCATGTGTGTGTGTGCATGTGTGTGTGTGCATATGTATATATGTATATGTGTGTATATATATATATATATATATATATATATATATATTCTCCCATTTTTATATTTATATATATATACTAGCATGGGTGCCCGGCGTTGCCCGAGTGTTTTGATGTGTGTGTTGAGCAAAAAAAAAAAAAAAAAAGTGATAGTAGGAAGGCAGGCTCGAACCCGTACTGCAAAGGAAGAAAAAACGGGAGAAACTTGATGTCTTTGCTGTTACGACGACCACCAAACCGGAAGTGACGTAGGTTTTAATCAAGGCTAGACAATCGAAAGGAGAGGATGACTTTCGAAAATATCGGCGAAAAAAGTGACCCCCTGTAGAAAAGTGGCGAGTTGAAGGTGAAGATATTAATGATTTTAGCAAATCTTTCGATATTTGTCGTCTGAAAGGTCAACCTTCAAAACGAGATTGATCTTTTAAAAATCCATCGCCTCTGTCGAAAGTTTTAGGCAGGCATGCAAACATACATACATACATTTATATATTGGTAACTCAAATTTTCGACCCAAACCGATTAAAAAGCTTGCCCTATCTCTGAATACCCTTCCTGTAAAATTTCAAATGTTTAGATTAGAAATTGTCTGAGTACTTTTGTAGAGACCGCAGAGGTCCAATTTTTTACAAATTTGACCCCTATTATGACCCCTTAACATTTATTATTTTGGGATCAAATCAAGTTATTAAGTTAGATCCATGTCCAAGGAATCTATATCTAAAATTTCAAGTGTTTATACCCAAAATTGGCGGAGGAGTTTGATAGAATTCTCAAAGGTCAAATCGTTGAACTTCGGCCGCTTAAGAGCCAAATTTCTAGCCGAAAACGGATTGCAATGATTTTTCCAAATCTCAGTATTCTATATATCAAATTTCGAGTTTGTAGATTGAAAATTGACAGAGTTATTGTGGAGGGAAATGTACACATACAGACACACACACACGGGCACTTTTACTTTTATAGATATAAGATTTATCATTTATTTTCCATTTCATTTGTATATATGCATGTATTTATGTATATGCGTACATACGAGTGTATGTATATGTGTATGCATGTTTAGGTTAGGAGCCGACCTTATACCTATAGACCTCTACCCCTATATCCCTCACACACACAAACGCACGCGCACGAGCATGCGTTGACACACCAACACACACATGTGAAAATAAGAAATCACAGATTTTAACCCATACACACGTATACACACATGCACACACGCCCCCACGCCCTAACACACACGCACACACGCCTTGGCATGCGCACAAACACACACACGTGAAAAAAGAAATCATAGATCTTAACCTACGCACACGCATACACACACAACGCATAACCCTCACCCTAAGATACACGCACACACTGACACACACACATCAAAAAGGAAAAATCTCATAAAAAAAACTCATAAAAATATTCACAAAATAAACTCAACACCTCTTCACGCATCAAATGGACTTAACTCTAACCGATTGAACCCTTGACCTGTCCTACTGAGGACATAAAATCTCAGATTGACATTTTCTCTGAAAAACTCAATCAGGGATGGCAGAGATAAAATGTTTTCCAAAAAGAAATTCCACAAACTTTTAACTAAACAAAACTACATATAAAAATATCTGAAAAGAGCTGAACAAGGCTTGAAACGCGTTATAAAAATATCTAAAAATATTTTTTAAAAATGACAAAAGTCTGAAAAAGCAACAACTGACTCTTACTCTCTCTCTCTCTCTTATATATATATATATATATATATATATATATATATATAAATATATATATATATATATATATATATATATATATTTGGTAAGGTGATTGATAATTTATAATTCAAAATTAAAATTAGAAATTAAAATTAAAAGTTCGTTTCATAAGAAGGAGCACAACAAAGCCAATAAATTGTACGATCATTTCGGAAACGATGTTTTTTATTGTGACAGACATTGTGTCCAGGACAATAATTTTAGCATATAGTTTTTTATGAAAACAAAGTCTCCTCACCAGCAAAATATTGGGTGGGATTTTTTTAAAAATGAAAGACCCCATAAATAAACCTAGCATTTAAGTAGTGTATTTTAATTATTTTAGTATTTTTACTATAACATTAAAATACACTCGGCTCTATAGAAAATTGCTCTAACCCCCTTTAAATTATATATATATATATATATATATATATATATATATATATATATATATATTTATACATATTTATGTATATGTTTGTATCTATGTGTGTATATATATATATATACACACACACGTAGATACAAACATATACATAACCACATGCATAAAAATATGCGAACGCTTAAATAGAATTTTTAAAAAATAATATACACATTTCTAAATGTACACAAAAAGACCATTTTTATACTTATCTTTTTTATACTTAACCTAAACACACAACGGAACGTCCTGCCAATAATAATTTTTATTAAGTTTTATATTTCATAAAAATTTATTTGTAAATAAGCAAAAATGATAAAGTATGAACTCATGAATTCGTATCATTTTATTTTTATAAATCAGTGATTACGAAATGTTTTGATGTGAATTGCAGATGGCGTCGTAAAGTAGGAAGAAATCAAACACATTCTCATGTTGATTCTGGCGAAAAAAGATGTTTATGTGCCAATTATCAATGTATGAACAGCTTCCAGAAGAAACAAAGCTCTTTAGGATAAGGAATAAAACAGTTCACTGAAAACAAAATCTTAAGTAAAATATATAACGTACTTATCGAGCGATCCTATTTAGGACGCTATTTGCATCATTTGTATTTATAACAATTGCAGTTAGTTCATTGGTTACTGAATATAAGTGATTATCCAATCAGAATTAGACACGTATAAAAGTAAATATTTGTTATTAAATGAAGTTCAATTTTAATTTTTAAGCATAGAGTCTTACATTTGCTCTAATTAACTGGCTAGTCAAAATAAAATACTAGTTTTATAGGACGAATGTTATCGAGAATAGTCTTGCTTTAATTTATTTTATAGAAAAAAAAAGCAATATTAGTTGTCATAATGAATTTTTATTAGTTACACGATTCAGCTTGTTATATCCTTCCGTTTGGTAATGTGTTGCTCAAAGATTTATTTGTGATTGTCAGATGGGAATTATAGAGTGTTATTGCAGGAAACTATTTTTTTACTTGAATAAAACTTATTTGTGGCTGATTTATGAGCGGTCTGCCTAGTTTGAAAGCCTTGCGATGATGACAATTACCACACACTGTATTTCTTTGTATTATGTCGACTATCATGTGTGTTTGTGCCTGTGTGTTTGTGTACATAAGGGAGTTAGTTATAGTGTGCAACCAGCTGCCTTAATTACAAGCTTCACACATCACCGAAGATGGTACGCGCTCTCGACTTTAGATAGGTTGCTTGCGAAGGAGCATAAGTAGCATAAATGAGAGGGGGGTATAGCCTAAAACAAAACTAAGAAGGGAAGCATACGGAAGAAATCAGGGAAGGATGTATTTAAAAAGAAAGAGAACGATTTGAACGTGAATGAGGAAAGATAATGAGGCATGGGTAGAAAATAAAATGGAAAAGAGGGTGGAGAAATTAGGTAAAAACTAGAAGAAGAAAAAGGAGAAGGAGAAAGAAGAAGAAAAAGAAGACGGAAAGGAAAAAGAATAAGAAGAAATGATCTACAAAAAGTAGTGGAAGGAAAATTGTTTTAAAAAAGAAAAAAGGCTAGAAGAGGGAGAAAAGAGGTAAGAATAGAAGTTTGGAATTAGAAAAAAAAAATAAACAACGAAATAAAAAAAAGGAAAAAGAAAAAAAGAAGGAAATAAATATAGCAACAAGAAAATAATAAGACCACCTGCCAGGGATATTTTCGGTGAAGACGCAGCGGATATAGGCTCACATTTTTAATCATCATTTTTCATACTTAACACCATTACACACACACATACAGACACACACACTCACGTAAATGGAATTTCGCTCGCCAGAATGTATCATGGAAAACATTAAAACATTAACGCGTCAATACATCCCATTACCATCTTTTACGATTACTGTAAATATTCTTCACCGAAAGTTATGCAAGCATAGACAAAGCTATAAACATACACACACATACATACATATATATGTAAAGCTATACACGCACATACCCACATGCATATATATATATGAGAGTCGGCTCAAAAGTAATGCCTCTATTATCATAATTCCGCCCAAATCGATCACACAGGATTGTCAATTGTACTGTTATGATGATTGGACTTATGCAGTCACGGCCTGAAAGTTTATATCTCTGTTACAGATATTGATATGTCGGACTAAGAAAGTACTCCTGTCATGGACGTGCGTCAGAAGCTTTTCCACACAATTCTCAATCCATTTTTACCAGAGATTCAATGACGCATTTGAATCTCTGGTAAAAATGGATTGAGAATTGTGTGGAAAAATAACTTCTGGAGCACAAAAGTCGCTCGTTTTAATGGTACTATTACTGTTTTCGCAGCTCTTTAACTTTTTTTTAGTTAAAAACAAAAAAATAGGAGGCTTCACTTTTCGAGCGAACCTCATATGACAAAGCGCGCTTCGGATGCGCATGCATAACCATTGTTCATCGCATGCAAAAGTGCATTGAGAATCGTGGTGACTATGTAGAAAAATAAATTTGGGGTAGAAAAGGTCGCACGCATTACGAGGACAGACTTCGTTTCGTAGTTCTGTAACTTCTTTAAAACTTTATTCTTAAAAGGAAACTTTATTCTTAAAATAACCTTACACACACACACACACACACACACACACACACACACACACACACACACACACACATATATATATACTTGTATGATAATTTATGTATATATATGTTTATTTTATTTGTTTATTTTCTATTGTCATTGTTTGTTTGAAAATTGTTTTGTATCCTGTGAACACAGTTGTTCGCTATTTCTCTCCCACAGTTTAATAGATGTTGGGGTTCTTTAAAGTATAGGATAGCAAATTTTTCATGAAGGCATATATATATATACTTGCGCACGTGGCGCGAGTGAGAAAATCAGCAGCAGTACTGTGGATATATATATATATATATATATATATATATATTCTTGATATTTAATGAGAGTAAAGATTTTAATGCTACCGCATTATGTGACACAAGAAAGTGGGGATTCAATTAAATTCCTCTATAGGAAGGACATTTTTGTCTAGCAAAAATTGTCTGAACATTCCCATTGGTACTCCCCAGTCAGAGCGCCTCAGGTAGCAAGCAATAAACTTACCCTATCCGAAAGTCGTGTGGCAAGGCCTCGGAGGGTGGACTTCCTAGGTGATACCTAGACGGCGTACTCAGTCCGAGAGCTGATTGTCAAGACTGGTAATTTTCTACCCAGCTTATAAGCAAGAAGACTCATTCCCACCATATTTAATCACGGTATGTATTTAAATGTGCCCACCTCAGCACTATTTGAGACAAGGTCGGGAAAATGGGGTGTCCTGCAAGCTATTCTAAAGGAGGAGCACTTTCCCCAATCAGAGCGCCTCATGCAGCTAGCAATAAACTTACTCCATCCGAAAGCCGGGATACCCAGATGGCATAACTTATCAGTCATTCCTGAACCCGCACCTGACGGACTGATTGTCAAGAACTGATTCTTCACTGATACTTTATCTACCCGATCAGTGAGAAGACTCATCCCCACCATACTAAATTGGAGTATGATCACTGAAAGTTGGGAGATTCTACTTAGAGACGCTGCTATCAACCAATGAGAAACCAGATTTGTTCCATGAAAATATTGAATCTTTGAGCATCTCAGGACAATTTTTTTTTGTGTCAAAGAAGGATCTTTTGCTTTTTGCCTGCAAAATTATAAAGTCCAAGACCTGTACAGAACAGTCACTCACTGAAAATTGTACAGAATAATTACCGATCTGAAACGCTTCTGAAATTAAACATGGCTTTCAATTTAAGTATTGAAACTGGGTAGTATTACATCTAGCAAGTATTAAAAGAAGCAAATATTGCAATTGGCAAACGTAAAAGCCAGCAAATAAAACAACTTACATGTATTACAACTAGCAAGTATTACAAAACAAAAATATTAAAAATGGCAAGTATTACAACTAGCCAGTATTAACAATTAAGTATTACACATGTCACGTATTACAATTAAAAATAATTTGAAATAACAAGTATTACAATCATCAAGTATTAAAACTAGCGAGTGTTACCAGCATCTATTTCAATTAGCAGGTAATATAATTGGCAAGTACAAAAGCTATCAAATAAAACAACGTATATGTATTACAACTCGCAAGCACTACAATTGGCAATTCCTACTAGCTAGTATTACAAACAGTAAGTATTACAACTAGCATGCATTACAACTAGCAAGTGGGACAATTGGCAATTAATACAACTGGCAAGCATTCAAAAACAATCCTATTATTACAATTAGCGAGTATTAAAAAAAGCAAGTATTAACACTACGAAGTCCTAAAACAAGCAAGTATTATAATAAGCAAGACTTACAACTAGCATGTATTAAAAAGCACGTATCACATCTAGCAAGTATTATAAATAGCAAATATTAAAACTAGCTAGTATTACAATAAGCAAATATTACAATTAGAAATTATTACATCCAAAAAGTATCAGAATAAGCAAGTATTAAAACTAGCAAGTATTCAAACAGAAAAATATTACACCTGGCAAGAATTACAAATAGCAAGTATTACAACCAGCAATGATACAACTGGAAAGTATTACAATTAGCAACTATAATAACTATCGAGTATTACAAATAGCAATGGCTTTAACTAGCAAATACTGTGACTGGCAAGTATTGCAATTAGCAAATTCTACAATTAGCAAGGATTACAACTAGTGAATTATTGAACCATCAAGTTTACAACAAGCAATATTATAACTAGCAATATTACAACTAGCAAGTAATACAAGTAGCAAGTATTACAACTGGCAAGTATTAGAAATAGCAAGTACTACAACTAGTAAGTGCTACAACTAGCAAGTGCTGCAACTGGCAAGTATTACAATTAGCATGTATTACAACTAGCATATATTACAACTATCAAGTATGACAACTGGCAAGTATTATAACATATAAATTTGTTAGTTGTTAACGCTCAATAACGTTTGAAATGCCTAATAAAATAAAAAGAAGTAAAATCAAGAGAAAATTGTTCCTCATCCTTACGTTGCCAAGAGAGGATGCAGTGTCACGACTAACTTTCCTTCTTTTGTTTTTATTACGCTCGCAGAAGTTCAACTATCGGAAAAAAATTAAGATATTACGTGCAGCAAAATAATAGCACATAAACTGTTTTTCCACAATATGGAAGAACTGCCGGACCGTTTTACCCTAACCCTAACCCTAACTCTAACCCTAACCCTAACTCAAACCCTAACTCTAACCCTAAACCTAACCCTAACCCTAACTCTAACCCTAACCCTAACCTAACCCTAACCCTAACCCTAACTCTAACTCTAACTCTAACCCTAACCCTAACCCTAACCTTAACCTAACCCTAACCCTAACTCTAACTCTAACTCTAACCCTAACCCTAACCCTAACTCTAACCCTAACTCTAACTCTAACCCTAACCCTAACCTGCATCTTTTCAAAATAGGCGGTTCATGAGCTTATCAACGCTAGAGGAAACTCATGGGACAATATCGCCACTTGTCTGATAAATTATTATAAGCAGGGTTATAGGCGAGGTTTATTGACCTTTAATTACTTGTCGTGGAGTCTACCCACTCACTTAATTGTTTTATTAAATTATCGCGATTAATACAAGCGATTATTAAATTCTCGCGATTAATACATGCGAAATTTTTTATTTTCATCTGAAAGAAAAACGGTTTTTACCTTTTTTCTTTCAGATGAAAATAAAAAATTTCGCCCCGAAAAACGAATCCCCCAAGAAGTAGAGGCTATTGAAACCGTTTACCACACATTTTATATTGCGTTTCGCCAAATCACAGCAGAACCACAACGTTCGGCAGCAAAAGGAAAATAACCGCGTTGTTCATGGTTCAGCAAAAAAGGAAAAAAATACTGATACACCGTACGGTGTTAGCTTGGGAGGGCAGTGTTGTGGCGGAACTAACCTATGTTACCTTTTAAAAGACTATTTCACTCTCAATAAATAACGGAAGACTGAGCCAGTGGACCAAACTAGGTTGTTCCTCAGCTTTGACGAACACCTTACCTTTTGTATGCTTTGCAATACATGTTATTATTTTATTTTCGCGTCCTGTTTTTCTTTGGGATCCTTTAATAAGGCTATAAAAGGTATCCGTAAAGCGGGTATCCCAGCATACAGCAAAGTCTCGCGTGAAGCGCAGGTATCTTGGCTAGTATAAAATACTGTTCAATGACAAACCACCCGACAACTGAAAATGTGTGGGTTACCAGTTTGCAAGAGAGACGACCGATCCTATCTTGAAAATCGTCAAAAACAAATTTTTACCTGAAATATAAAACCGTGGTCGTTCAGAGATATTTGCGATGTGCCAACCAAGCAAACAGGCTGCACATTGTATTGTGAAAACTTCGCAAAGAAATGAAGATTTGACTCGACAAAAAAAATCTCTTTTTATTTCCTTCACGCTTAATTGAAACTTGCTAAGTGAAAGAAAACAAAAACGAATCAGACAAAAGCTCACCTTATCTTCCTCATTACACAAACCATTTATTCTTAACAAAGCTGCATAGCAATTAGTTTACCGAAAGGTGGTCCTAGTGAAGAGGATACAGGAACAAACTGATAACTCGGCGCGACGTGTTCGAATCCTGTCGTAATATACAGAACCGCAGTTTTTTATTACTTTTGTTCGCTCTTAAGAAAGCATTTTGACATTGAAGCAAAAGTGGTTACTGTGATAGAAGCAATATTAATAGGACAGAAGCCTATCCGGCCAGTTAAGTAACAAGGTATTTGTTTACATTACATTTAAACGTTTAAATGTTCATACGGTCGATGTAAAAAGGGAGATGAGAGGCAAGAGGTTTCATGAAAGTAGAAACTATGTACTTCTATAATGGAGGAACATATTTGGGTGCAAGTCTGATAAGTTGGGGTTCACAAATGCAGTCATTTCATTGGGGAACACGCCATGGAAATACTTATAAAACAAGCACAGATTTTCTGCAGGGCTTTGAGTTTGACACAGAGTGCAGACTTCCACAAATGTTGACAATCTTTACTATGCGAGTATCAAATTTTAAGAATTTTTTTTAAACAATAGCAACAAAACAGATTCAAACAACTTAAACTATTGAAATAAGGTCCCTAAGCAAAGACATTCACAATATTTTTCCTTCCTATTTAATGCCTAAGCAGTAATAGTTTTGATTATTTATTTAAAAGTCCGCAAGAATCTGTTAAAAAGAATGCTTGTCGCTGCAAAGTAAATATCTGGAATAACATGAATTTTAATGAAGATGTGTTAAAGATCTCAACCCATCTATTTATTTTACCCACTTATTTTCAAATCCATGTATATAAAATAGAAAGAATTTCAGGTCGATATTTGGAGGCGCGTTTAATTCACTAGGAGAGATGCACCCCAGCCTTCGTTAAGACATGCATATTGGAGAATGAAACACTCTGATGTTAAATCTATATGCAGTAATTCTACTTCTATAAACAAATCATCTGCGTGGATTTCAAATAATTTAAATGTCGCGGCTGACCTTATACGTCAAAATCGATGGAAGTGTTCATTATCATATAAAAAGTTCTGAAAGAAAAAATAAGGGCTTTTAACGTGACGCCGAAGCCCTACTATCAGGTATTCTTTTCCGCTAATTTCGGAGTTTGAAATTCAGTTACAATAGACAAAACCGAATCGATTCTTTTTATGAAAAACTGATATTAGTTCGTCATCTTCTACATATAATTAAAGAGTGATGATGTAGAGAGGTTTTGTCGCTATCTTTCTCTTGCTTATAATCTAACAGATTGTCGACAAAACTGTACACAATGCGAATAAACATTTTGCAAGGATGCTTGATCTTTTCCTGAAACAATGCTCATCAACTTTTCTGACTCCGTTCTGATTCAGTTCTCTTCAGTAAGATGAAAATAAAATACATTAAAGTCATTGATGTCTATTTCCGTCGTAGAATGTATTGATACTTGATGGTTGAGTGGGACAACTTCAGGTCTTTCATATCAGAAATTCTTCCATACTTTATTTTCGAAAATAATATGTCCTGTATTCTATGCGATATAACAGACTGGTTAAACAAAACTTTGTTCAACTATAAATGTGCCACTGCAGTTGCTCACAGACATCAATGAAACAGATATTCTGATACCAAAATAGCTTTTAGAAATATTTGCAATCACCACAAAAAAGTTACAGAGAATGCGGGAGATTTCTATGAAAAATCCGTTAAATCTTGAATGGTCTTGGCCAAGAGTTTGGGCGAATAACAAACATGGTCAGAAAGAGGTCATAAACATATATGTCTTCTATTCCAGCTGCTAAATATATAATAGAGGCAATTTCCTCAGTATCTGACAAATCCATACTTTTGTCAAAGAATATTAAATTCTACTCTTTGCAATCAGAATCTCCCCCTATGACGGTAAATGCTCTGAGCGACATCAGAATATATAATGTAACCAAATTTAATAAGAAGCTTAATTCTACCAGAGCGACAAGTTATAGTAACATTTACGTGCTATCGATAAAGAACATACAACTGGAACTAACTTATATTCTTACTTAGCCGTTTAATTGTTGTTAAAGGTGAAGTATTTTCTATCACGTTGGAAATTTCGTCGGACAAGTCAGTACTTAAAACACTGGATATTGGTATTCTGCAACTAGTCTTCTATGTGTCATGATTTAGTTGCCTAAAGCTATCAAGAAGTTATGTCCTCTATAGTATCAGACCTGACCGAATGGTTAATTGTAAACATAGACCGATTCATACCATCCCAAATATTCCAACAAAAACCTAACAGCCAGCCATGGTTCTCCCTAGACTGTGTTGCTGCCACCGCGCACAGAAATCACTTTTTCCATAGCTACCAACGTAATAGATGTACTGAGACCAAAACTGCTTTCAGGACTGCCAGCAACCACTGTAAAAGAGTAATAAAAAATGCAAGAGAGCTATATGCTCAGTCCGTTAAATCCAAGGTAGCTGAGCAGCGGCTTGATTCCCACTAGTTTTAGCAAATAGCAAACAGGATCCTGAACAGAAGCGTGCGTTCTATCCCAACCATCATCAATGGACCTGAGGTCATCTCGTCAGCATCAGACAAGGCCAAACTATTTGCCAAGAACTTTGCAGCTAATTCTACCCTATGCGACGAAGGCCATCAACTTCCCGTATTTCCTTCTATAACAGACAACACGCTATGAAACATACAGACTAATCAGGAACCTTGATTCCAGTAAAGCAACTGGCACTGACGGCATTGCAATTATAGTGTTTAAAAAACTTCAACAAGAACTTGTCCCCATACTTACAAAACTGTTCAAGCGTTGCCTTATGGAGAAGTGTTTCCCAACGCCCTGGAAAACCGCATCAGTATGACTTGTATTTAAGAATTCAAGTTATAAGTCATCTCCGTCTCAGTACAGACCAATAAGTCTCCTGTGTGTTATGAGTAAGTTGTTGGAATCCATATTAAATAAATAAGTAGTCAACCATCTCAGCAACAATAACATTCTTAGTGACATGCAATATGGTTTCCGTTCTGCCAGATCTACAGCAGATGTGCGAACGGTTATATCGCATAGGATTAGTGAATCTCTCGACAAAGGCTTCCTTTCTAGGGCAATTGCTCTTGACATATCAAAGACCTTCGATAAGGTATGGAATGAAGGTCTACTTCACAAGATTTCCAGCTATAGTATAACTGGAAATGTTTTCTCAATTATTAAATTATTTCTCTCTGATAGGCTCATAAGAGTAGTGGTTAATGCGCAGAAATCAAACGCCCACAGTATTAAGGCTGGAGTCTCTCAGGGGTCCATTCTGAGCCCAACTCTCTTCCTGATCTACACCAATGATCTCATAAAGTAATACTTAAATCATTCGTTGATATCTATGCTGATGACACGACCATCTATGGCAATACATCAAAGGCCGTAAATGACAAAGTTATCTCCTCTGATCTTGAGCACGTGGTTCAATGGGGGAAGAGGTGGCTGGTTACTTTTAATGCATCTAAAACCAAGGTCCTATCTTTATATCATCAACGCTCTGATCCCCATCTGGCATCAATTGAAATGGATGACTCTCGTCTAGGAGAGGCTCTATGTTTTGATAAGCTTCTGAGATTGACCTTTACTCCTGACCTGAAATGGAATACGTACATCAAGTCTGTTGCCAAGGTCGCTGGAAAATTGTTGGATCCTTCTACCGCTCTAGAAGATATCTGACTGCTGATGCAATTCTCTATCTATATAAAAGCCAAGTACGTCCAAGGATGGAATACTGCTGACATATCTGGGCAGGAGCTGTTAAAACAACCTATCCTGTCTTGACAGAGTACAAAATAGACTTCGTGGCTTAGTGGGGGATGCACTTTTCTCTTCCCTGCAACCTCTCTCCCACAGAAGAGACGTTGCGAGCATGTCTTTGTTTTATCGTTATTTGCATGGTAAGTGCTCGTCTGAACTCCAATCTCTGGTCCCCCTCGCCAATCTTTCACGAAAAACACCCGTCTAGCTAAAACCACTGACAATAATTTTCCCCATTCTTTATCTGTGCCTAAATCAAAACGAATTCCATGAACAAAGCTTCTTTCTTAGAAGTGCACGCCTGTAGAACTCTGTTCCGTTTGCCTGTTTCCCACCTGACTACAACTTGAATGTCTTCAAGTCCAACATAAACAGATTTCTGATGAACCGCACCCTTAAGACACTTGCATTAGTAACGATTACTACGATGTTATCCCATTGATTACTTTACATGCAATAACCCTTACCCCCGAGTGGCTTCCGGGCCTTGATAAGTGGTGACAACCATGTAAAAAAATATTAGCAATATACTATGTAACAAGCAATATGAATTTCGTCCTGCAAGACAAACAACTAATATGCTGATTGTAATATTACACAAGATTAGTGAATCTATGACGAAGTCCTCATCTCTAGAGCAACAGCTGACATATCACAGGTTTTTAATAGTGTTTGGTAGACGTATACTTCGCAAGATAGCTGGCTGCTGAATATCTGGAAATGTCATCTCGACCATTTAAACTTTTTTCTCTGATGGGTTTATAAAAGTAGTTGTTGATTAAGAGAAGTCTGAATAGTATCAATTTCGGTATGCTCCAGGCATCTATTCTGGGCGCAACCCTCCTCTACATCACATTCTAAGACCATTGATAAACGTTTATGCAAATGACACAACCATCGATTGAAACACATTGAGAAGCATTATACCAGTCATTATAGGTGCCACAGAGCTCATGGAGAAGAACCCGAAGTCTTAACCTACTAATATTCCTGGTGAAACAAATGCAAGAGAAATCCAGACGATTGCACGAAAGGGAAAAAACGAGGAAATTAAAAAGAACTCTCGGCTGGTATCAATAAAAAGAAGGAGAATTCGGCAAAAAAAGAAAGAATATGAAAGAGAAAATGAAGCTCATCCTTTTTCTCACTTTTTCGATCCGGAGTATTAAAGTTTAATGTGGGGAAAAATGTCTGATTACTGAAAATACATCTAAAACTAACGTTCCCTCCTTTTACCATCGACGTTTAGATCCTCTCTTTACTCCTATTGAAAGAAATAGCGCACTCATTGAGGAAGCTCCTGTCTTGATGAGCTCCTAAAACTGATAATCATCCAAGACTTGAAATTTTCATCAAATTTATTGCAATATTTGCGGAAAATGTTTGGGACCATTTAACCCATCGAGAAAGTATCTTACCCCTGACGAAATCCTCTACATACATAACAGTCAAACATGTTAATAGATAGGGTACTGTTGCCTGATCTGGGAAGGCCTTGGTCAGAGCACTTTTTTCTACTTTGACAAAGTATAAACTTGACTTTGAAATCTAGTGAGGGAGTTTTCTATTCCCCACACCCTTTTTCTCATTAAAAGAAGGTTAGTAGTCTTTCTCTCCTTGATCGTTTTCTATAGTAAGTACCCGACAATGATCTAGTTTATGGTTCTATACTGTAAAACATTAAAAGCACGAACTCATCTAGCTACAACCACTGAAAATGATTTTCCTTTTGTTTCCTCTGGAATCCGAAAGTAAACAGAACTTTATTGAGAAAAGTTTATTTTAATAAATCACCTATGGAATACAATACAACACAGCTGCTTTCCGTCTAACTAAAACATGATCGTTTTCAAACAAATCCATGTTTCGCCGTCCTCTTAAATAATCAAATACTGCTAAGTCCCAATCGTCGTTACTAATGTTCTTGACCAACTCATTAATTCTCATCGTCAAATAATCTTTGATAAGCAGTGATTCGCTAGTGCATTAAAATCTTCTAAACAAATTCCTTGGCCTTGTTTAGCAGCGATTCTAGAATGTTCACATTGACGAGAGTATGTATCTCCAGTGGACACACTAATCTATAGTATTTACATTAAATAATCAATAAATATTTGTTTTACGTTTATGAATATCCTGAGGCTTTGGGAATAGACAAAAGTCACAGGGAGCAAAGTCTGAACTATAGGGAGGGTGGGTAACTGTCTTGAAGCTCATTTTAGTCAAATACTCTGTGACAATGATGGGGTGATGGACTGATGCATTGTCTTGGTGGAAATGCCACTGAAGAGCGCAGATCTCTTTCGACGGAATCTCTTCCTGAACTCCTTTAAAGTGCCGTCACGTGCAGACTGTATTTACTTGGGTGTATTCAAATTTTGGGATATATATATATATATATATATATATATATATATATATATATATATATATATATATATATATATATATATATATATATATATATATATATATATATATATATATATATATATACGGCATATTCACGTTTGACACACC
Source organism: Euprymna scolopes (assembly GCF_053919585.1). Classification (NCBI taxonomy): domain Eukaryota; kingdom Metazoa; phylum Mollusca; class Cephalopoda; order Sepiida; family Sepiolidae; genus Euprymna; species Euprymna scolopes. Next base: position 159,316,640 of record NC_136490.1, on the reverse strand, counting down.
AGTTCCCATTAAATCATCGAAGTTAAGCAACGATGAGCATGGCCAGTACTGGATGGGTGACTACTTGGGTCTACCAGTTGCAGTATGTGCTCTCTGCTTATCTCAATATTGTTTCCAGTCGTCTTCGGTTTCTGCTTGCCATTATATATATATATATATATATATATATATATATATATATATATATATATGTATATATACAGACTTGTTTGTAATATAGTGAGTTTTACTGGGTTCGTATAATTCAGTAAATTTTCATATACCAATAAGTTTTAAGCCAAAGAGTGATGACTTAAAAAGTAAGCTACAAAATTATCATATTTCATAATAGAACATTTCGACTGAATACTCGAAAAAACAATTTACAAAGTCCATATTCTGCAGAGTATGTTATTCTTCTCATCAGATGATATAAAGAAATCAGCAAATTATATTTGAAGCAATGCTAGAATTTGCTTGTTAAGGCATTAAGTGAAACCGCAATTTATTGTAGTTATAAACTGACAAATAAAGAGTAAAAAAATGTTGGATATGTAATATATATATATATATATATATATATATATATATATATATATATATATATATAATATTTCAGCTTGAATGAAATCCTCTCAAGTTTATCCGAAATGCTAAATAGCTCTTTAGAGAGAATGGATTGCAAAATTAGCCCAGCATGACGATGCATATAATCCAATTGGAACGCTTTCAAAATAGCTGAAATAATGAAACTTTTTTTTTCCGGGCAGTGCAGCAGCCGAGAGAGAAGTCTGTCTCCAGTCAAATGGGATCTAATAGAAAAAAGAGAGAAATTCAGTATGAGAACCTTCATTATTTGCTTAATTAGAAAAAAGTGATTTCAAATAAAATTTTTAAGTAATCAAGTTCAGGCTAAGCGGGGCGGGGGGATCAAAACCTTTTAAAATTCAGTTGCGATTAAATTTTCCATATATATTTACTGTTATTTATATTAGTTTGAAGTTTGCCATTGCGTATATCATGTAAACACTACATCCTTTTGTTTTAATATATATATATATATATATATATATATATATATATATATATATATATATATAGTAAGTAGTAAGTTATAAAATATATATGGCAATTAAGCTACACATATTATTACCAAAAAAGTCCATTCAAAAAAGAAAAACACTGAATGAAAACAATCCTAGCAAACAAATAGTGGAAACTCAAAGAAAGCGGACGTTCGCCGGTAGTCGAATGAAAAATAGTAAGACAAGCAAACACATGTAGAGACCTAGAAGAGCCATGTAGATTATGTCTTCATGAAAAATTTGCTATCCTATACTTTAAAGAACCCCAACATCTATTAAACTGTGGAAGAGAAATATTGAACAACTGTGTTCACAGGATAAACTTTACTCTAGAGTAGCGATATAAAACAATTTTAAAACAAACAATGACAATAGAAAATAAACAAATAAAATAAACATATATATATACATACATAAATTATCATACAAGTATATATATATATATATATATATATATATATATATATAAACTAACATAAAAACACACATTCAACATGGATTTAAAATAGGTTAGGACACTAGATCCCGACGCTCCCTGCCAAAGCAACACCCACAAAGGAACGAGTGAACCGGAAGTCAACTCGGCTTTGTCCTGTAAGTGCCTGGTTATTGGCTGATTAGGAAGGGTGCGGTGCAAACTAGAAAACTGATTGACTAACTAAAACACAATAGAAAGTGCGTATATAAAAAACGCGAGACAATCACAAAATCCTCGCATAAGCCTGATAAATCCTAGCGTGGTTGAAACATGGAATATTCTGTGTAGCTTAATTTCCATATATATTTTATAACGTACTACCTAGCTCTACTTACGTATTGAGCACTGTAGTAAGTAAATACTTAAAGTTTACGCATAAAGTTATACTTTCGTATATTAATTTATGTGATTAAATTAACTAATCATATATATATAAATATATATATATATATGCATATATACTCCTATAAATTCGTTTTCTTGTGTGTATATATATGTATGTATATATATATATATATATATATATATATATATATATATATATATATATATCTTTCAGTTTATCTACGAGGGTTGTTCCAAGAGTAATGCGTCCTAATTTTAACTTAAAAACTAAAATGTTGAATGAAGAGCTACAAAGACGGAAGTGATATGATTTAAACGCGCGACCTTTTATGCTCAACAATTTACTTTTCTACATCATCACCAACATTCTCAATAAAATTATTCATCGAAAATGAAGGGATGCTAATAAGACAAGCATCGCTGTGGCAACACTCGTGGGACGTTAGTTGTGTTGTTTGCTGGAAAATGATTGATCAAGCTAACGATACACAGACTAACCCAATATCCTACCAAATCAATAGTTTACTAAAATTCAGGTTAAGAATGCTTACTTGTAATAGTGATGATACCACTCTTTATTTGGTATTGCTTCTCGCCCATCTCCCTCGGATCAGTGAAAATATGAAGTTGATCTGGGTTCAGTTATAGATTAGAGTAAGAAATGACTTGTTTCCTTTTATCCTGGTAAGACTAAGCTCGTTTCTTTCAATCGTACACATGTCCCTTTTCTTCCTAAGATTCTTATGGATGGTGCTTTTTTCAATGAGAAATCGACTTTAAAACTTTTTGGTTTTTCTTTCCCATGAGATCTTTCTTTGGGGTTCATATATTAAATCAGTTCTTACTATTGATCCAACCACTTTTTCACATTTGATGCTGTTCTCTATCTCTCCATATCTACTATCAGATCATGGATTGAGTAGAGTGATCATATTAAGGTTGGTGAATCTATATCCCATGTGAGAGTTCTCGATAAAGTGCAGAAATGTGAATTGATTGACACTACCCTTTTTCCTTCTCTGTAACTTCTCTTTAAACGTCAAGTTGTAAGTCTCAGTATTTTCTATAGTGCTATTATAACATTTGTTCTTCAAAATTATCTTATCTATTTCCTGTTTCCTTTGTTCCGGCACGTTTGGATCGTTGGTTTTATGGTCTCCATCAAGTGTGTTGTTTTAATACATCGTTGTAATACAGCTTCTTATACCAGTAGATTCTCTGTCACCCAATAAATATCCCGGTGATATTCATTAGATATATTTCTATCATTATTTAGTTTGATTTTCGATTTTAAAGTGATTATCGAAACTCATCGTAAAATCATATCATGTGAGCCATGTTTGACTTGTTTAAAGCTAAGACTGACATTAGTTGTATTTTAAACTGAATAGACGCTCTAAGTTAAGCCAACAGAAACTTTTTACAGTAGGTAGTAGAGTAACTTATCTTGCCTTTGGTAACATTTCTTTCTTTATTTATATGCGTTTGATGATTTTTTCATTTTGTTGTTTATACTTACAAATGCGCATACAATGGTACATGTTGAGATTTTAAATTCATGAGAAATGATTCGGCCCATTTAATCTTAATGTTATGATGATGTTTCTCAGGTTATCTAAGCCCAATTTCACATACACAACAACGCAGACACACATCATATATATATATATATATATATATATATATATATATATATATATATGTATATATATATATATATATATATATATATATATATAAGCAGTTAGACACTTATATGTGTGTGTTCTATGCTTTTCAAAGGAAAAAAAACCCGCGATGTCAGCATCAATGTAATAGATTTAAGCAAGCTACAATGATTGCGTGTTTTATCGTCAACTCAGTTGATTGTATGCTTTACATTCATAATAGAGACAATTTATTTTCTGTTATTCTTAATTCAATTCTCAAATCGTTATGTTTGCATTTTAAGAGAGGCGGTTCCACAGATTTCTAAAGAATGTGGATCGTGGTTTCGAGTGACTGTCACCTGTCATTCAATGTTTGCCATAATTGAAATGCTTTTTACTAAATAAGCATCGCAGTGAAAGGATCGGATTTATAATATGTTTAGGTTTGTTTGTTATGTGATGAATTCTTTTTAAAAGTTATGCTTTGTCGACGTTGTCCGGGTGTTAATTATGTTAAACATACTTCGGTTCCACATCTTGACTTATAAAAGATAGGATTTCAACCCATAAGCACTCTTTTAAAAATCCCTCCCTGGTGAACTAAACCACTCCATCTAAACATATTTGGCGACTCAATGATAAGAATATTTCCTTCAATTTGAAATGGGAAATAATAGGATCATATAAAGTATTCTCTGCACTTTGTAGATATGAGGCCCTTAAGATTTTAAAATATGATGATATCAAAAATAAAAAATACCCTCCTAAATTCAAGAGATGAGCTTTTATCTCCATGCATCCATAAACGTTGGTTTAAATTAAACAAATATTAACCACCATAAGTCATTTAAAATGTTTCTTATCTTAGAATTTGTAATTTATAATTTAATATCTTTATTAATAAAATTTGGATCATCATCATCATCATCATCATTATTATTATTATTATTATTATTATTATTACTAGTTTATCTGATATATTTATCATTATTTTATTTCTTATTTAAATATCTATTTAAATTTAACCTTTGCATGTTACTATTTTTATTAATTTCAATACATAAATAAATAAATGATTAAAATATTATTAATTTTATTTAATGACTTTCAATAAGATTCTTTTATATTATACTAGCGGGGGTACCCGGCGTTTCCCGGGTGTTTGGATGTGTGTATGTAGGAGAGGGTTACTCTGTTTTAATATTATAAAAAAACACGATGTTAAAAAAATTGGAAAACTCCAAACAAAGCAAAAAGGACAAAAAGGTGTAAAAGAGGAAAAAAGTTTAGGTAAGAAGCTAGGCTCGAACCCGAAGCATCAAGGCTAAGGCGGACAAAAGCTTGACACGTTACCCCTACGCCAAAAAGAAATACAATTGAGAACGGATAAAAATAAACCTTTAAAAACACTTGCAGGTGGTTTAAACTAACGTCAATGTTTTCTAGGTCAAACATGACGTCATTCTCGTAGTAGCAGGAGGAGAGAAAATGAAGGGACGATTTTTTCGGTACTCCTCCTTGTAGAAAAGGGTCCAGTTTAGGGTGAAGGGATTAATGTTTTTGGACAATTTTTTGATATTTTTCGTCCAAGATGTTGGGCTTCAAAATGATACTAATCTCGTGAAAATCCGTCCCCTCTGGTGAAAGTTTTTGCGAGACATACAAACACACATACACACATACATACATACATACATACATTTTCGCTTTTTTTTTCAATTTTCACCCCAAACAAGACACATTGCCACTTTGAAGCAGGGGGCTACTATTAGGAACTAATTAGCGGGGTCATTATGAAGGGAGATGAGTAGAAAGATGATTGTTAACATTACACTTGAACTTCTGCATATCATTTCAGTTGGGAAAGCAGGAGCTATCATTTCATTTTATTTTATTTAAAAGTTTCAGTTAGGGTGAGTGAGTGAGGGGTTGCTGGACAAGTAGTTGTGCAGAATACCAGATATGCAATACAAGTAGACCATCAGCTGTCCTCACCCACAGGATTGTGGCTTCAGGAAAGCCCATCGGGGATGAGTGCAGGGTCCCTTTCCATGCGCGACATGGCACTACAAACATCCCGATATTTTACAACTGTTGATGGATCAGCCGCTCTAAGCGCTACCAAAGAGTTAGGGCTCCTGTACTATCAGTCGGAAACAGTAACCAGGAACTGTCAATCCGGTACCCTCAATCCATTAGGCAAAGCCAGCCCAGTCCAACTGCACCAACATATATGACACTGAAGCACCCCAGTGTGTCCAGTTTAGGGGGATGGGATGTGGCGGGAGCGGAGAAAAGCGGCGTCCATTGCCCTAGTCAGGAAACAAGGTCAACTACTCGGTGATTCAGACGAATCCCTGTGATAATACCTCTACGCCTGGCCAATAGGCAAAGAAGGAGTATGAAAGCCGGGCGATAGACAGAGCCTATCTCCTCCTTAAGCAGTTTATGTTTGCCAACCGGTGATTTGTTTGAGAAACACCTGGTCTAGGAAGGTTGTCGTCCAGGAGTGAAGAGGCCTCCCTCCCCTAGGTTTAGTTTCAGAGTTTTCCTTCTCCTAGACGGATGACCTTGGAAGACCTACGGGTCCATCAGCTCCGAGGGGGTTCGCTCCGCGCCTGGGTCCTAATCCAGATATTTCTGCGACCCCGCATGGGTAGTTAATATTTATTGGTTATATATATATATATATATATATATATATATATATATATATATATATATATATATATATATATATATATAGACTAGCGGGGGTAACCACCGTTGGCCGGGTGTTTGGAGATGTGCTTTTAGGGGGTAAAGAACTTCTTAAAAAATCGGAAAGCCCCCCCCCCCAAAAAAAAACAACCAACGAACGTAAAACGTCTTTTAAAAATCGGAAAAACAAATCCCCATCCAAAAAAAAAAAAAAGAACGGCGTTGCCCAGGTGTTTGGAGATGTGTATGTACGGCGGGGGGGGGGGGCAAAGAATAAGCGAATTAATAACCCTGTTTTAACTTTTAAAAAAAATCGGAAAAAAACAAAACAAATAAAACAGCGAACGGACGTAAAACTTTTTAAAAACAATCGGATAAATTAAAAAAAAAAAAGGAAAAAAACAAAAACAACAACAAAAAAAAGACACAGCGAAAAGCGAAAAAAATGGTATAAATAACCTCGTTTCAATATTAAATGTTTAAAAATCGAGAAAAAAAATTCATATCTGATGATTGGGATTGCACCTGAAATCTTTTGATAACGACGCTGTCACTTAACCCATCGCGCTATAGACGCGTGGATGAAAGTAGGTCGGTTTTTATAACATTTAAAACAAATTCAATGTACAACGTCTTTTGCGCGTATTGACGCATGCGTAAAGGCACCTTGTCATGAAGATACAATTTTTTCACTCCTCCCTGTAAAAAAGAGAGCCGTTAAGGATGAAGGAATAGAATGTTTTTGCCCAATTTTTCGATATTTGTCTGTCGGAGGATCGAGCTTTAGAATGATAAAAAAAAAGAAAACACGAATGTGAGGAAAAAAAACCCAGAAAAATGAAACTTCTTTAAAAAAAAGCTGAAAAATAAAAACAAAAAAAAACATAGAACGTGAAAAATGGCTTAAATGACCCTGTTTCAATATTAAACCTTTAAAAATCGAAAAAAAAGACATCTCACTCCACGATTCGAACCCAAAACCTTTAGATAATGAGGCCGCGCTCTAATGAACTGAGCTAAGAGGACGTTAACCAAATTAGGTTGTTATTTTTAATATTAAGACTAAATCATGTTCCGACGTCATTTGCGCATGTGTAGAAGCGAACTTGTAATGAAAGGACGGTTTTTGCTGACCCCTCTCTGTAGAAAACTGATGATTTTAGGATGAAGGAACTAATGTTTTTGGCCAATTTTTCGATATTTGTCGGGCAAAGAATCGTGTTTTAAAATGATACCAATCTCGTTAAAATCCGTGCCCCGTGTCGAAAGATTTTGTGAGACATACAAACATACATACAAACATACATACATACTTACATACAAACACACATTTTTGCTTTTATATATATATAGATAAAACAGCATAGAAGCTGATTATCTCGCTTTGATCAGTTTACTGGCCAAATACGATTATCTCCCTTTATTTTTAAAATCTTTATTTTATTTAAATTAGGCGTTACTAAATATTCTAGCCGTTAAAAATATTCCATTGGCGTTCACTTGGAAAATTCTACATTTCGAGCATTTATAAGCTACATTCAACATCAAAATGAATGCTTTCGCGATAATTACGATTTTCAAAAGGCGAACCATTAGAAGATAAATATATATATATATATATTTAAAATTTTCTTAACAACATATTATTATAACCTTATATTTAAACCAAATTCAGTTTTATAATTTATTCTAATTTTTATTCTCAACCCAACTTACTTTGCTTATCAACATCAATAAGTAACTATTTTCCTTTGTATTTTAATATTTTCCAGATACATCTGCCTTAATTAAAAAATGCTAGGTTTATTTATGGTCTCTATTATAGAAAGAAACCACCCAATATTTTTGCTTATGAGGAGACTTTGTTTAAAAAAAAAACTATATGTTAAAATTATTGTCTATGACTTAATGTCTATCGCAATAAAAACACCGTTTCCGAAACGATCGTACAATTTATTGGCTTTGCTGTGTTCCTTCTTTTGAAACAGATTTTGAATTTTGAATTTGAATTTGAATTATGAATTATCAATCACCTTACTATATATATATACTCTGTATATGTATATATATATATATATATATATATACACACATATATATTAAACTATATACATACATATATATGCATGTATTTACATATCTATGCATATATACATATATGCATATATGTGTCTGTGCCATATATATATATATATATATATATATATATATATATATATATATATATATATATATATATATATAGATAGATAGATAGATAGATAGATAGATATTGTCACGGGTCAGTATGTTTGTATGACCTAGCATAATTATTCATACCAAACAAGAAGACATATCTTTAAAATATCAGCGTCACCCAGCGGGTTGTCGTACGACAAAGGCGGATTCTGCTTTTAACTCACTTTATTCTCACTGATTAAAAAGTATTAAATTAATAAGCATACCGAAAAACAAACTTAAAACAAAATACATCAAAACGGAGAAGTATAAAGTTGTTAAGTTTGAGGGTATGTGAACCATATTTTCATTGCAGAATGATGTATGCGGGGTTGTTCTTCATCTAACATTACTAGAGACTTAAAGAATGAAAAATGTAATTAGCTTAACTTTGTATGTCCTGGTTGACCTAATTTGTTCACTCGTAAATAAATGTTTATAACGGTATAAATAAAGTGGGAATTGATTCAAACACGCCTTTTACGTATTAGTTCAGTATCTGAGTAGATGCTAAATACCTCCAGATTGCAACATTCAGTATACCGTCATCTGTCTCAGAGAGTGGAGGCACTGAAAGCTGGTTAAACTAAGAGACTACCAAAAAATATACAATAACATACCAAAGTTGTTCCAAAAGTAAAGCTTTCTATTTTTGAAACTCCAAACATTAAAGGACTACGAAGGCGGGAGTGGTACCATTAAATTGAGCGACCTTTTGTGTTTCAGAATTTTTCTTTTTACATGGTTGCCACGATGTACTTTTGCTAGGAATTCAATGATGCATCTCTGCTTTGGACGCACGTAAATGACAGGGTTTGCTTTGTTAGAGTCTCACACCGTCAATATTTGAGAGAGACAGATGAAACTTTCAGGTCATGAATGCATATGTTCAGTTATAACAATGCAATTTGCTCTCCTCCCTTGTCTATTAAAGCGGAATAAAAATAGGAGTAATTACTTTTGGAACCTCCCTTGTAGTTAACTGAAAAATTAATGTACTTAACTTATTTTTTAACACAACGTTTGAGAATTAAAGAAGAACTTTAATAAAATATTCGAATATCTATGCATCTCTTGTAGCCATCAAGTGATTTTCCAGAAGTATGGCTGAAGTAAAATGAAATAAACGAAAGAATATAATAATAATTGTTTTACACTTCTACTGAGTTATGGCTGACAGCGCGAGAACAATATACCCTCGTGTATTAATTTAAGGAATTAGTTGGAAATTCCGTAAAGATTCCACAGTTAGCCGAGTTAACAAAAATGCATCTGAAGAATGTCGGAGTTTTCATCGGCTGAATTGTTGTGATAATAACCCCCCCCGCCCCCGATATGGGAATAACAGTTCGAATCTTCGAAATTAAATTAATATTTTTAAATTCAATTCGGCGAAAAGTAATGTACATCTTGGGTCTGAGATTTTTATTACTTATTTACAAAGGTTGTTCTAAATATAAAACCTCCTATTTTTTTTAACTCATAAACTAAAACGTTGAAGAACTGCGAAGACGAGAGTGGTATTATTAAAACGAGCGACCTTTTTGTTCTCCAGAATTTATTTTTCTACATAGTCGTTACTTTAGCCAATTTTTCCAGCAATGAACGATGCCTTTGCCACTCATATGTCTATCGCCAATTTAAAATTGGCAAATCCATCTCCGAATTTTGCCGACATCAACTGTATTGGCTTCGTAAATGTTCAACAGGCGCCGGTGAATGTTGATTGATTTATTTTTTTTTTACTGCATTGAGGAATTCAGTGACTTATCTCTGCTTCTGACACACATTCATGACAGTAGCTGTTTTCTTAGATTCGCACACCGTCAATATTTGCAACAGAGGAATAAAGCTTTCAGGTTATGAATGCATAAGTTCAGTCATCATAACAATGCAATTTGCAATCCTGTCTGATCTATTCAGGCGGGAAAACATGGGAGGCCTTACTTTTGGAATGCCCCTCTTATCTGGCCATCCCTATCGATAGTCATATTGATTGAATGTGTTTACAAATAAAGCTTTTTCCTGTGTCTGTGCTGATTTGCTGTTAAGTGCGTTCTACTCTAGTTGAGTAATAAAATACAATTGATGATTATGTTTTTCGGATCGTCATTAAGTCGCCGATCAGACATTCGTACAGACGGGCAAAGGCGGCAGTTAATTTAATCGTCTTTCGTTCGAGGAAGAATTTCCCGCTAAAATAATCCGAGGCGTTTGCGGCCATGTTTCAGTCCGGTGGGCGGCGGCAGACTGTCTCACAAAATAGCAAGTCACCTTGCTCGCCAACACAACATCAAAAGGGCGGAAGATGGCGTCATTGTTTGAGTTGGAAACCGCCATGTGTTTTATGGCTTTCTGTATTCGCGCACGTCTTTGTGCGTATGTATTTGTATGTGTGTGTGTGTGTGTGTGTGTGTGTGTGCGTGTGTATATATGTGTGCATGTGTCGGGCTGTTGGAGTACTTCTTTCAGTATAGAAAAATTACATGTTATAGTTCTCTGTTGCGAAAGTGTATTTTTAATATGATATTATCATGTTTGGCTCTTTTTTGTGTGTGTAAATATGTGCATCCGTAACCACACACACACACACACACACACACACACACACACACACACACACACACACACATACATATACATATATATATGCGCAGATCATAATGTTATAATCATAAGATCGCTCTCGCCGTCTTGCCATTTACGCTTTACATAAATGTTAATTTCAACTGCATTTTTCTCGCGTTAACGTTGGCCTTCGAGTTGTTTCTTGCCAGAAATTTGTCTGTTAAGGGGTCAAAGTTCAACGATCAAATTCTACCAACCTCCTCCGACAATTTTGGGTCTAAACACTTGAAATTTTAGATAAAGGTTCCTTGGACATTGATCTAACTTAATAACTTGATTTGAGCTCAAAACAATAAATGTTAAGGGGTCATAATAGGGGTCAAAGTTTTAAAAAATTGACCGTTTTTTTTTGCTCAGCATACACCTCCAAACACCCGGGCAACGCCGGGCACCCATGCTAGTATATATATATATATATATATATATATATATATATATATATATATATATATATATATATGTGTGTGTGTGTGTGTGTGTGTGTGTGTGTGTGTGTGTACGGTAAGCCAAAAGTATTAGGGAAATTCTTTAAAATGAGAATAATCGGGATAATTCAAAGCTTAATAAATGGGGTGAAGCTTATATACAAAGGTGGAAAGAAAAAAAAACGGCAATATATATATATATATATATATATATATATATATATATATATATAAAGATATATATATATATATATAAAATATATATATATATATATATATATATATAAAGATATATATATATAAAGATATATATACACATGGTGACCGCCAAGCGACCGTAAGCTGCTCTTTCTAAAGCTTATTAAAATCTATTAAAATCCGTTATTTCTGAACAACTTTACCCTGAAGTGTATTATGGTAAAAGCCGAATGATATAATACTTTTCTGTACATTTTTTTATCTCGCTTTTTGAAAATTAACCATAACTTTGAAAACATGGCTTTCCGTAGATGATGGTTGTGACGGTACCCGGAAAACTCGTCCCGGGAAAACTCGTTTCGGGAAAACTGGTCTCCGGAAAACTGGTCTCCGGAAAACTCGACTCCGGAAAACTCGTCCCTTTTCGCTAGATAGGAAAACTGGTCCCTTATTGAATAAATATCGATTGAAAACACATTTTATGATCGTTCTTGAAGGAGATATTGTTTTTTAAAATAGACTATAACCCCGCCCCATAATGTTTTTTAAAAATATTTTTTTTAAAATAAAATCGATTTTCTAAGTGCCCGTTTTCTACCTAACTGGCTATGTTCTTAGTGGTTTCACTTATTTTAAAGCGTTTATTATCTTCATACAAAGTTAATTACAATTTTTTTTTCTTATTTTAACGATGTTTATTGGAGTCATAAAAACAATAATAAAAAACAAAACAAAAAAATTAAAAAACAGGGAGCGATTCGATTCTTCGTTACTTTTTTGTTTTCGTTTTTTAATTATAATAGTTTTTTTTGTTGTTATGTTTTTATTTTCTCTCATACCAAATGCACTCATGCATTATTTAAAATTATAATTTTATCAATTATCAACATTTATTGTCGTCTTGTCAAATTTTGCAAAAATTAACTAATAAATTAAAAGCGAAATATTTTTTTGGTGCGAGAGATGCCATGTGCTAACAATCTCTCGTTAACTTTAATTTTTTAAATTTTTACTTCAAAATTCTAAAATCAATCATTAAGAGAAAAAAGTAATCACTAAATAAATTTATTAATCAATTTTATTGAAAAATCCGCTATCGTTTATCAAGAATCTTTTTAATTTCATTTTTTGTTGGTTCTTTTTCGGAGAGAGATATAGTTTTTACCCCCCTAAAATTTATTATTTTCTTTTTAAATTCTCGTTCTCACGTAACACTCGACATGTTTTTTGTTTATTTTCTGTGTTTGTTTTTCTTTACCGAATTAACGATTCCAAATATATTAAACAACAAAAAACATAGTCGGCGAGGTAGAAAAATCGATTTTACCCTTTTATAAACAACAGTAAATAAGTAAATTCTTTTTATATTAATATAAAAAAATATGCGGTCTCGTTTATGAACATAATAAACGCTTTAAAATAAGTGAAACCACTAAGAACTTAGCCAGTTAGGTATAAAACGGACACTTAGAAAATCGATTTTATTTTAAAAAAAAAAACCATTAAAGAAGTAAAAATATTTTTAAAACATTTAGTATTGTATAGTCTAAAAAATATAGTAATGTATAGTCTATTTTAAAAAAACAATATCTTCTTCAAGAACGATCATAAAATGTGTTTTCAATCGATATTTATTCAATAAGGGACCAGTTTTCCTACCTAGCGAAAAGGGACGAGTTTTCCGGAGTCGAGTTTTCCGGAGACGAGTTTTCCCGAGACGAGTTTTCCCGAGACGAGTTTTCCCGGGACCAGTTTTCCTAAATTCGGTTATGACATTCCAACCAGTTGCACCTATCCTAGAGGGTTACCCAAAACGGCCTTTTTAAGAGCCACCAGATTCTAATGAAAGTCTTTGTCAACTTGATTTATGCAATAAAGAATTGAGGGAAATACAGTATGATCTAGTTTGTGGAAAATATGCGGCTCATTGGTTATTATTAATTAGGAAATTAGAAAGGAAAAATGGTTTAATCATAAAATTAAAAACTGACTAAAAGTGATATTAAAACTGAAAAATATAATGCTAAAAATTTATGTCTGATGTAAAAATAGAAAAAGAGTAGGTTTTATTAACATTTAACGAGTATTAAGAAAAGTTTAAAGCTATGAGGAAAAAAATTATGAAGCGAAAATTAACATATTTCATCATAAATGACGTTTGTAATTATAATTTAATTCAATGATTTAAAAAAATGTATGTTCCTGTCTAGTTACATGAAAGTTCATAAAAATGCTTACATAAATATTTAGATGTGACTGGGTTTCACATACCTAAAATCCAAGAAGGCGGCGGTAAGCACATGGTTCCTAAAATGTACGAGATCGTGCTAAATAATTGAATTATTTGAATTTATTTAAATATAAGGCAATTATATTCTAATATTTTTTGCATATTCTTATAGCCAATCATAGTGAATTTATTTAGACATAAAATAGTTAGTTTAATTGATTCGAAAACCTTTTAAAAAATATTCATGTTTTGTTGACATTCGGCAGAAAATAGGTCAAACGCGTTTTTTAACAACTTTTTGTAAACTGTACGGGTTACGGTATCTTGAGAAAATTGTAATACACACCCTTTTTATCATTATTATTATTATTTTTTTTTTTGGTAGCGATTTTTTAAAAGCAATCTTTATGTACTGGTACATGAAAAGTTTACACGTTCTAAAATAAAAATTTTAATTTATTTGTAAAGTTTTAAAAGTATTTCTATTTTAACATTTTCGTAAAAAAAAACTCATTTTCATCTGAAAGATAATAATTATTGATAACATATTCTATGAATCTCACACTTCAAAACGCAAAAGATTAAAAAATTAAACACATTCAAATGTCTGATTTTAATCTTCGATATCGAAGGCACCCTGTGATTTTTTTTTAATTTTTCTTCACTCGGTTATCCTTCTACCACAAAATGAGTGTGTGCTAAGGTGATCGCTTGGACTTTAAGGGGTCGAACAAGGGACAAATGAGGAAGAGGGTATGAAGTCCACAAAAATATAATCATACAACTAATATGAAAAACAAGATAGGCGCATATAAAGTCCATTCTTTATTTATTAATCGGTGAAAATTTTATATTGATTAGATAATTACCTAAATTTGGTAAATTTTTAAAGACGGACGCTGTTACGAAAATAAATGACACTCCATAAATTTGGCGGTCACTAGATATATATTAATGCAAATAAATTTAATTGTTTATTCAAATACCTGGGTATAAAACATGTATATCCTGTACTCGTAACTTATGTAGTTTCCCATTGAACGCACAATGAAATCCTTATGCATTGCATATATCTTTATAGTGTTGTTTTTTTTTTCCTCTGTATTAATGGTCTGGAAAGGCCACAGGGGAGACAACCAAGCAAAGAAACACCATAGCAAAATTAATTCCAAAGCAGCAAAACTGAAGCTAGCCTGCCAGGACAATATATATACAAATGTAGGTAAATTTGAGCATATTTTATTAGTTTAAAAATAAAGTTTTATTTTTACCAATTGTCATAAAATTTCAACCATAGAATAATATTATAATCTTTAAAAAGCCTTTTTTAAAGATTATAATACTTTTCTATGGTTAAAATTTTATGGCAATTTGTAAAAAGAGGATTTATATTTTCAAACTAATAAAATTTGCCTAAATTTGCTTAAATTTGTATATATAGTGTCCTGTAACCAGCTTCAGTTTTGCTGCTTCGGTTGTCTCCTCTGTGGCCTTGCCAGGCCACTAATATATATAAGAAAAATTAAAGACTGTAAAAATATATTTTACAATTATTTATTGTTCGACAGGAGACTCAAAAAAGTATACTTATATTTCCTTAATCCGCGGAACAAAGAAATGCGTTATTGACATCAGAGGAAGTATATTAGCAAATGAATATTATAATATGAATTTCTTGGCATTAATTGAAAAAGCATTGCATGAAAATTAGACATTAATGCAAAAAAACATTTTTGTACAAAAGCTTTATAAAATGTGGAAAATTTAAAAAATCAGAGGATACATTTAAAGTCAAGGATTAAAAAATAGATGAAAAGATATGGAGAGATCCAGTATTATCGATACGAAAAGATGATAGAAGATAGTATTTATACGGATTATTATCAATTGGACCCTAAGCTAACATGAAAGGCTGTACATTTAAAGATTTGGAAAGGGGTTGTCCGTTTTATATGCAACGTTGTAGTAAATATGGAAAAAAGCTATATATTAAATATATAGATTTAGAAGGAAACTTTTTTGTATCAATGTGTTGTATAGTATGGTAGCTTAATGTCTAAGCGATAATAATCCGCAGAATTAGTTGGAAAAAGTCGAAAAGGTAAAAATATGTAAGGGGTGCCAATTTTTAGGGTGCACCCATGTTTGTGTTACGGAATGTATTGTATCAAAGAAAAGAAAACGAACGGATGGGGTGTCTGTAGTGCGAAGTGTTTTCAATGTAATAAAACACGAGCGAAAGGTTTTCGAGCGAAGCTGTTTGGTTTTCGATGTTGTTGCTCGTAGGATGCAATGTAGTATTCTATTATTACGACTGAATGTGTCTAAAACGGTGTTCGAAAGCTACATAAGATAGTGGCTATTAACCTAGATGTATTGAATGTGTATGCGGCATCTGTTGTTGCAAACCTACGATACGTTTGTCCAGAAAATATTTCCTGCGGCTACTTTATTAATATAGAGATACTGTCCTTGTCAGCACAAAATGAGGGAAGGGTTTCGATCATACACTGTCTCCGTTTTTTGTCCTGACTTCTTTGGAACATATAAATGAACTTGTACCAATTCGTTAAATTCATTTTCCCCACATTTACTCTACTTTACAAGACTAAATTCCACCCGATTGAATTGATCATATTTCTGCAGTATTCTGAATAACTATTGTAAAAGTCAAGTACTTCACTTGGCTCGGAATTTAAACCATCATTTATACATATGTGTATAGTTCTCTAAAACATCTTGCCTTGACTAAAACTTGCTTATATATTGTTTCAAATGATCTGAAATAACAGCAGAGGGAGACTCGATTTTGGAAATAGGGTACTATTATGAATATCTCCAGTAGGAGACATAACAGCGAGAGAGAGAGAGAGAGAGAGAGAGAGAGAGAGAGAGAGAGAGAGAGAGAGAGAGAGAGGATTTACTCTTTAAATAATTCATCAATTATTATGAATTTTGCAAAATGTGGCTTTATTTAGTTTAATTTAATTTCATGCAAAATGGACAAATACGGAGTGGCTGACTTCCGTAATTATCCAGAATCCAGATTTCTGTTAAATTTTATCAAACAATATCAGCAAATAAATATTCACAAAATTATAATTTTTAATGGATTTTTAAAACGTTTTTCATGGGGTATAATATATACTCAACCTCTAATTTAAGAATTAAAATTTATCGGATTTATAATGAATTTTACCCGTAGTCATTGTACACCAATTAAGCTGAATACTTTACATGAGATATATCTATATATGGTAAATTTAAAATAAAAATTGTCATAAAAACAAAAACTTATATTAACTACATTACCTAATCCGTCATTTGCATAACTATATTGGATAAGAGTTTTCGTAACACTTGAAACATATTTTGACACGCACCTTTCTTTTTTGTTAAAATGTAAATTTTTCTATAGAAATGAATATAATAAAATGCAGTTATGCCAGTATTTACGTACAAAGCAGATAAGGTACATTTTTCTGATCCATCAAATATAAGATCAACATTATGATATTAAATCTTATATCTAGAATCCTTATTTTAATGACAATCAAAAGCAGTGACATTATTTCGATTTTTTTTTTAAAAAGTCTATAATTTAATCTTTTCAAAGGAAAGTTACATTCTCTTGATTTTGCTTGATTCATCGTAATGTCTATTGATTAAATTTAATGCAAATCTTAAATATTTGATCTTTTAATGGGAGACAGTGCCCATATTCACCTTACTATATATATATATATATATATATATATATATATATATATATATATATGCGTGTGTGTGTGTGCATATATACATATATATATATATATATATATATATATATATATATATATATATATATATATATATATATATATAGTCATCCACATACAGTACTGTTTCGCTATATCACGTTGACAAGAAAGATCTTGTGGTTTTTAACTTTTAAATTCAAATGGACATATTTCCGCCCAAGCAAAAATTTTATTGATCGAAATGAGCACCATTAGAATGAACACAATTTGCCAACGCAAAACAAGTGTATTTATTCCAGTAATGTAAAAAAGTAATGTAAAAAAAAGTAATGTAAAAAAAAATAATGTAAAAAAGTAATGTAAAAAAGTAATGTAAAAAAATAATGTAAAAAAATAATGTAAAAAAAGTAATGTAAAAAAATAATGTAAAAAAAGTAATGTAAAAAAAGTAATGTAAAAAAAGTAATGTAAAAAAGTAATGTAAAAAAATAATGTAAAAAATAATGTAAAAAAAGTAATGTAAAAAAGTAATGTAAAAAAAATAATGTAAAAAAGTAATGTAAAAAAATAATGTAAAAAAGTAATGTAAAAAAAGTAATGTAAAAAAAATAATGTAAAAAAAGTAATGTAAAAAAAGTAATGTAAAAAAATAATGGTAAAAAATAATGTAAAAAAGTAATGTAAAAAAGTAATGTAAAAAAAGTAATGTAAAAAAATTAAAAAAAAATAATGTAAAAAAAATAATGTAAAAAAGTAATGTAAAAAAATAATGTAAAAAAAGTAATGTAAAAAAAGTAATGTAAAAAAAAATAATGTAAAAAAAGTAATGTAAAAAAAGTAATGTAAAAATCCTGCGTTCTGCTGGCGATAAAGTCATTGAAAGCGTTTTTCATATCGCTTAGGTTTTTGAAGCATTTCTCACGTAGAAAGTTGTCGAGATGCTCGAAAAGTGGTAGGCGATAGGTCACAGGTCTAGAGAGTATGGCAGATGAGGCGGAGTTTCATAGCCAAATTTGTTCAACTCCTGCAGGGTCGGTATAGCAATGTGCAGTCGGGTATTGTTGTGGAGGGGAATTGAGCTTATTCTGTTGGCCAATGCTGGGTGTTGTTATCAAAGTTTCAGCTGCATTTCATCCATTTGTGACAGTACTTCTCTGCCGTAATGGTTTCGCTTGCATTCAAACAACTTTAATAGACGAGACCAGTTGCAAACCACCAGACACTTACATGACTTTCTTTTGGTGCCACTCTGGCTTTGGGAATTATCGTGATGCTTCGTTTGCGTCTAACAACTGAACTGAGCGTCACCGGTTGTCCTAAAGAATTCACTTTTCATCGCAAGTCAAAACTCAGTCGAGAAATGGGTCGTTCTTGTTGGGTAATATATATATATATATATATATATATATATATATATATATATAGTAATTTAGGATAATGTATTTATGGAAGATAAGCTACACAGTGGTTTCCGCATTTTATCCCTGTATGGAATCGTCAGGCTAAAATGCATGGAATTCCTATTACCAGATGATTTCATAGACATGATAGACATGATATTCAAGTATTTGGTTTCTATTTTGTTCTCGCCATGGGTTAATGTTTTCAAAAGCCAATGGGAGGGCTTTTCTCATAGAAAGTTTCGGTTGACTTTTACTTTCTTTTCTTTTTTTCCTTTTTTGTAAAGTGATAACTCATTCTTTTTTGTGAATATGTCAAACCGATATTGGTCTATATATATATATGATAAATTTTTTGCTTTCATAAAATCGAAAAAAAAACCCTTTAACACAGATAATGAATAATCGCAAATTTTATTGTGATCGTTTGTTTATCATAGTATTTCGCTTGACAACAATTGTAACAAAGTTTTCCACATGAAAATGCACCGAGTTCACCTTGTGTAATCAAGCGCAAACAACAGCTGCCAGTTAAGAGTTATCGTAACCAACAAATAAATTAACGCTGTTTATTTATGATTAATCAAACAAGAATTTTAATAATTATTAGTTCAGTGACTAAATGTTACTTTTAATAACATAGACGCAACACAGAAAACAAAGTGAAAAAGAAGACGATAAAAACAAAGGAAAAGCGAGAGAAAACGGAATTTCATGTTATTTTTAAATAACCACAAAGATTTTAGAAGTACGAACAAAAATACAGAAGGGAAATAAAAGTGGTACTTAATGATGCCTGATATGGAGTTTAGGGAGTAGATTATATATATATATATATATATATATATATATATATATATATATATATATATGTATTGGCAGCAAGTAATTAGTCAAGCACGTCTGATTGAACACGACAGATTTATTCTTGTTTCCAATTTTGCTGGGTATCTTTTCAATTCGTCGAGCGTACTTTTTTTTTGTTTCAGCTTGCTATTGTATATAATGGCGGCCAAAATTTGTTTTTCAGCCATATTCTTCTCAAGCTCTTTTTTATCGATGCGTCCGATCGTTGTCAGGAGAGATTGTTGCTGTTGTCGTTTTCTTTTTCGTTTTTATGTTAGGCTTGGATTTAAAAAAAAATTAACCAATAAAATTTAAAGAAAAAATATATATAAATACACCAAACCTCAAAGGAAAGGAAAAAGAAAACGACAACAACAACAGTCACTCCTGATGATAATCGGATGCATCGATAGAAAGGCATTGAAAAGAATATGGCTGAATAACAACTTTTGGGCGCCATTATATACAATATGTCAACTGAAATATAAAAAAAAAACCCGCTTGGCGAATTGAAAAGATATCTAAAAAATCGAAAAACAGAATTTCAGTTTTCAATCAGACGTGCTTGAATATATATATATATATATATATATATATATATATATATATATATATATATATATATATATATCTTGGTGAGTTAGAAGAAGAGAGCAAATTCACTTCTATAAGAGGAGACTTATCGGGATAATATAAAGTTCAACAAAATTTTAATGAGCTAATATAGGCTACAAAATACTTTGGTATAAAGAGTCTCCTTTATTCCCCAACTAAATGTATGTATACCCTTATTGAATAAATGAATCATTCTATATATATATATATATATATATATATATATATATATATATATATATATACTAATATATAGGTTTTGTGACTTCATTTTCCACTCTTAACCTTAAAACTCTATGAAAACCATAAAACTCTATGAAAAATGCCAGTTGTATTTCAATTATTCTATTGCAATCATTGTATTATTTTGCTTCCAAGAATTTACTTAATATTTTTGTAGAGATCATCAGTTATTTACCATAATAAACTGTTTCGGGAATTTAAAAAAAGAAACAGTATTTTATCTTATGGTTTCATCTGTGTTGATCAACCTTTACCTTAAAAGGAACAAAATCGTTCCGGCTATCGGGTTTAGTTGTTTGCTGCAGATAAATTTTTTTAAATCTTTTTTCTTTTACTCGCCTTCACCCCAAATACGAAATATCGTCACTTGGACATGAGGGGATACTAATTTGGACCATATCTAGGAAAGATGAACAAGATGTTATACATTACATTTGAACTTCTGCATATCAGTCATGGAAGCAAGTAGCAGGAAGGAAATTCCAAAATTTAGCTATTGGAGAGAAAATGTTAGAGTAAAAAACTTTCTTGGTATTTAGGGACCTCAGCAGTGAAAGGGTGTGATCTTGTTGTTAAGCGTATTTGTCCGTTGAGAGAGCACAAGTGCAATGAGTTCATCGGAGCACATTCCATTAAATGCTTGTAAAACAGGCACAGGGATGCCCCATTGCGTCGATGGGACAGGGGTTGGAATCTAGTAAACAAAGTGGGATCTATTAGACTGGAGACCCCTTTTTTACCCTATCCAAGAGGGAGAGTATTGTGGTAGATGCATCAGCCCAGATGTGGCAATAATACTCCATGCATGAATGACTGTTGGCTTTGGAGAGGTTCAGTATATTCTCAGGTGTGGGTGGTTTTCTAGCACGATAGAGGAAGCCCACTTTCTCGCAGCAGCTCCAGCATGTTCAGTTCATATTTCCTGAATGTTAAGCCAAAGAGTTTGAAGGAAGAATTCTAAGGTAAGGAGTTATTTGTCATGGATATCGGTGGTTGGAGAGGCTTCTTGTAATTGTTAAAGTAGAGCAGCTTAGTCTCACTAGCATTAAATGTTACCATCCATTTACGGCCCCATTCCGCTACGGGCTGGAGGTTATATTCAAACGATTCAATCATTTTTTTGTTTAGATTTGTGTACATCCGTTTTTCCCTTATGCATGTTATGGAGCGTTGCATCATCAGCAAATATACCCATCTCAAACACAATATTATCGGGGAGGTCGTTAATAAATATAAGGAATAATAGCGTTCCAAAGATTGACCCGTGAGACCCTCCCACATTAATGTTATGCTGCTTGGATGAACGTCCATCAATTACATTCTAGATGGTTCTATTGTCTAAGAAAGATCTAATTATATTTAGTATTCGTCCAGAGCCCTTCATGCCAGACTTTGTCAAAAGCGTTGGATATATTAAAGTCTACAGCCCTGACATCAACTACCTTATCCAGCGCATGGTATATGCGTTGGGTGATGACTGTTAAAATATCTCCAGTAGAACGACATTGCCTAAATCCGTACTATTTGTCCGAGAGAAGATTAGCTTTTGTATGGTGGTGGATTGGTGGATTAGTGTTTGATTGATTAGCGTCTCAAAGATTATAGCAAAGAGGAGGAGGAGGAGGCTGATAGGGCGACAATTGAGAGGGTCAGTCCTTTCACTAGAATTCTTGTACAGAGATACAGCAGAGGCACCTTTCCAACTATTATGGAAGCAAGATTCAAAAAAGCATTTATTGTAGACTTTGGAAAGTACGAAGGCTAGCTCAGCTAAGCATTTCTTAATTAGTATAATAAGGATGAAATCAGGCCCACGCGTCTAGGAGATGTTTAAGTTTTTATGATATCGCGCATATGAGAAGGGATGTTTTTGAGATCATCTGTTTTGGTTTCCCTCCGCATAGGGAAATTGGAAGAGAGTTGTTTGTTGATTCTTAGGAAGCAGATCGCCAGGCAAGCAGTTCAGTTTTCTCGCGCATGCCGTGCATGCAACTTTGTGGTTGTTGGATAGTGGAGGAATTACTGATTGCGCTTTATTCACTACACTATTATAAATTTTCCATAAATCGCAAGTTCCTATCTTCTGCGATTCTATGTGTTTCTGGTTATTTCAGCATGCCTTCTTTTGGCTATTTCTTTCTTACTGTGATTTCTTGTATCTATAAATTTTTGCCTATTTGTATTTAGCTTATGGCGTATGAACCAGTGGAGTGCATGCCACCGTTGTGCGCTGGCAGCTACACAATTTGTGATGAACCATGGGAATGAGTGGGGCTTGCTTTAATACTTCTGTGATGGGACATGTGCTTCAATGCCCGCTTCGCACTATTCAGTTGTCTTATAGGCACACTGTTCAGCAGAAAATAATATTGGTACATGGTGCATCTCTGATATGTTCTCTGAGAGCTTCCCAGTCAACTTGTCATTGTCAGCCAGGACATTAGAGTGGAATTCGGGATGGAAAAGTGTGCACTACTGGAAATGAAAAGAGGAAAACTAGTGATATCAGATGGTACTGGACTGGCCAAACCAAGAGAAAATGGGCACGCTTAGAGAATATGACACATACAAATATTTAAGTGTTCGGAAAGCAGACACCATCAAATCTACAGAAAGTAAAGAGAAAATTGGAAAAAGTATTTTAGAAGAGCAAGAAAACTCTTAGTAACAAAGCTATATAGTAAACATCTGGGCAGTATAGCTAATAAAGTACTGGGACATTCGTAGGCTGGGCATAAGAGAAACTTAGGCATCTTGAGCAGAGGACTAGGAAATTAATATCGATGCGTTACACACAAAAGACGATTCTAAACGACTCTGTATGAAAAGGAACGAACGGGGGAAGAGGAGTAATAAGTGTAAAAGATTATGTAGGAAGCAAATAAAGAGAAAACTACATGAGCCAGAACACAGAAAGACTGATCAGCACAACGAGAGACACCATCAGGAAGAATACAGATATGAAGCAACGAAAAACAAAGATACAAGAAAAAAAGAGAAGAGAAAACATAGATGTTTCATAAAAATGACAAAAGAAGGTAACCTCGTAAACACCTGGACGTGGCTAAGGACAGAACACATGAACAGAGAAACAGAATCTCTGCCGTTAACTGCACAGGACAATGCGATTTGAACGAACCACACCAAAGCTAAAATAGACAAAACACAGAGAAATAGTAAATGTAGACTTTGTGGACAAAAAAGATGAAACGAGAAAGCATGTAATTAGCGAATGCAGTAAATTAGCCCAAAAAAGAATACAAGGACAGACACGACGATATAGGGATGGCAGTGCACTGGGGGTTATGAAGACGACTGCATCTCGAACACGCAAACAAGCTGGAGACTATATTGGAAATTGAAAACTACAAAATACTTTGGGACATGGAGATTCAAACAGATAATCCCATCCAAGCCAGACGACAGGACCTCATTATAATCAACAAGAAAAAAAGATCTTGTTGAATTATAGATTTTGCCGTCACAGCAGCAATATGGTGAAGAGCCAAGAGACAGAAACGCTAAATAACTATATGGAATTTGCCAGAGAACTCACAGGAATATGGAACCTGAAGAAAATCAACATAATACCAATAATTATAGGAACATTAGAAACAACTCCAAAGAATTTGGAAATAATACTAGAAGAAATCGATTCAAGGGGAAGGCTCAGACTATGCAACGAACAGAAACAACCGAAATCTTAAAGAAAATCCTCGAATGTGGAATCTGATTTACAAGATTAAAAATCGTTAACATGGCATATAGACAATACAAGAGCAATAAAACAAAAAATCAAATCAAGAAAACTATGAAGTTGTATGCGGACTACTTTCTCCATTTCACATCTCCCTCTCCCTCTTACGTCCCTCACTTTTCCCTTCCTCCTGTCCATAATCCTCACCCCCCTCACCCCTTCAAAAATGTCGAAACAAAAAAGAGTCAAGGAGGAGTGAAAGCACTTATCAGATCTTCACTGGATTAGTGCGATCTGGAACGTTGAAGAGGCTTATTGTCATCCAAATTACGGCGAAGACCAATAGTCACTATCAGAGAGAAGTCAATGGCAAGCGACTCTTGCGATGCGCAAATTTATTTGAAAATGTTGTCGACAGAGGCGAGGATTAATGACAATCTGGGGAGATTTTCTGTCACCCAGACTCAAGTCATCTAGTTATTTTAGAATTAATTTTACAAAATATTTTTCATAGGTTTCTGTTTCGGTTTCGATTATAGCTGAAGGAACTCAAGCTATGTATATATATATATATTGTTTTTTTTTTTTCAGAAGTTTTAGTTTCAATTTTGATTCAAGCTGATGCACCTGTCATATAGATATATCTTTTTAAATTTTTGAAATCACAACTTTATGATATGCTAGCAGGACCCGTGTACCGTTGTAATGAAATTGTTAACTCTGTTATTTTTACCATGCGTACTCGAATATAATTCACTATAAATGAACTGAAAAAAAAACACAACACTAAAACAGTAAATAAAATAAGAACACAATACAGTAAACATAAATCCATGTCAGAAAATATGTAGGATGGCGAATGCTGCATTAATTTTAGTATTTATTTTAGTTCATTTACGCAGTTACAAGAAAAGATGTTCCTGTTATTATTTTAGTAAGAACGAATTACTAGTTCGATCAATGTGCAGTGATTGGTCAACTTGCAAAGTGTATTTATCCGAAAGCCGGTCTTTACGTGGGGTTGTTGGAAAATAAGAAATAACCTAACCTCTCCCTACTAAGAACGGCCTTTTCATGCTGAACAACCAGGAAACAATGAAGGGGGGGTCATATAATGAATATGTGAATTGTTTGCTTTGATAGAATAGCGCTTACTTGTTGGCATTTATCTAAAAACCTGGTCGATAGCTCCCCCACCGAGCAAATTAGGCACAAGGCCGATTTTTAATGTGAGGAGTGAAGGTGAAATGGGGACCAAATCCCCGGGGAGTAGAGGAGCTGGATAGTGACAATTGGTATGAAGGGTTGCCCCTACATTGCTAAGGTCATATATGAAGTATTGTGGCCCCCACATATGGTCTTTGCTTGCAGTATCTGCCGGTACATATATCATACTTTGATATTGGTCAAAAGGCCAAGAAAAGGGTATTTATTTGCTGTCCCACCAAACAAATTAGACACAAGTCCGATTTTTTTTCAGGAGTAAAGGGAAATGGGGACCACCTCCCCGGGGACTAGGGAAGCTCGATAGTGACAATTGGTATGAAGGGTTGGTATATATTTGCTCCCCCACCAAACAAATTAGGCATAAGGCCGATTTTTAATGTGAGGAGTGAAAGTGAAAGCGGAGTAGGGGAGCTGGATAGTGACAATTGGTATGAAGGGTTGCCCCTACATTGACCAAGGTCTTATATGTGGGGTTGATATTTGTTTGCTCCCCACCGAGCAAATTAGGCACAAGACCGATTTTTAATGTGAGGATTGAAGGGGAAATGGGGACCAGCTCCGTGGGGAGTAGAGGAGCTGTGTAGTGACAATTGGCATGAAGGGTTGCCTCTACATTGACCAAGATATGGTCTTTGCTTGCAGTATATGTCGGAACAGATACTACACTTTGATCTTGGCCAAAAGGCAAAGAAAAGGGTATTTATTTGCTCTCCTTCCGAGCAAATTAGGCACAAGCCGATTTTTAATGTGAGGAGTGAAGAGTAAATGGGGACCAACTCCCCTAGGAGTAGGGGAGCTGATTGTGACAATTGGTATGAAGGGTTGGTATATATTTGATCCCCCACGGAGCAAATTAGGCACAAGGCCGATATTAAATATGAAGAGTAAAGGGGCAATAAGGACCAGCTCCCCAGGGAGTTAGGGATCTTAATTGTGGGGTTTCCCCCATATATGGTCTTTGCTTGCAGTATTTGCCGGACAGATACTACACTTTGATCTTGACCAAAAAGCCAAGAAAAGCTGTATTTATTTGCTTCCCCACCAAGCAAATTAGTCACAAGGTCAATCTTTAATGTGAGGAGTTAATAAGAAATGGGGACCAACTCCCCGGGGAGTAGGGGAGCTGGAAAGTGACAATTAGTATGAAGGGTTGCCCTACATTGACCATGGTCTTCTATGTGATGTTGCCCCAACATATGGTCTTTACTTGCAGTATTTGCCGGAACAGATACTACACTTTGATCTTGGCCAAAAGGGCATTTATTTGCTTCACCACCAAGCAAATCAGGCACAAGGCCAATTTTATGTGAGGAGTGAAAGGGAAATGGGGACCAACTCCCCGGGGAGTAAGGGAGCTGGATAGTGACAATTGGTATGAAGTGTTGACCGTACATTGACCAAGGTCTGATATGTGGGGTTCGTATTTATTTGCTCCCCCACCGAGCAAATTAGACACAAGGCCGATTTTTAATGTTAGGAGTGAAGGGGAAATGGGGACCAAATTCCCGGGGAGTAGGGGAGCTGGATAGTGACAATTGGTATGAAGGGTTGGTATTTATTTACTCCCGCACCGACAAAATTAGGCACAAGGCCGATTTTTAATGTGAGGAGTTACGGGAAAATGGGGACCAACTCCCCGGGGAGTAGGGGAGTTGGATAGTGACAATTGGTATGAATGGTTGCCCCTACATTTACCAAGGTCTTATATGTCGGATTGTCCCCACATATGGTCTTGGCTTGCAGTATTTGTTCCGGCAGATACCACACTTTTATCTTGGCCTAAAGCCAAGAAAAACTTAAAAAGCTAAGGACAGCATCTATTAAAAACAGACCTTTGATCTTAACCAAAAATGCCAAGCACAAAAATGTTACGGACAGACCGACAGACCGATGTAGTGACTTAAGTTCACTTATGTAGTGAAATATAATAGGTGACCTTTTGGCTTTGTTTGATAAGAGTCTTACTGTTGAATTTCCTTTGAAATTAATTAAATCTTTGCAAACCTGTCTTAATATTGTATGTTCGCAGTTTGAGGCATCACTAACAGAATAAAACTACAAAATGCATGAAAATGTTGCCCTAAATCTATATATCTATAAAAGTGAACGTGTCTGTGTGTCTGTCTGTGTGTCTGTCTGTGTACATTTCCCTACTCAATAACTCTGTTAATTTTAAGTCTACAGACTCGAAATTTGATATACAGATTACTGAGATTTGGGAAAATCTTTGTAATTCATTTTCGGCCAGAAATTTGGCTGTCAGCGGGCCAAAGTTTAACTATATGACCTGTGAGAACTCTATCAAACTCCTCCGCCAATTTTGGGTCTAAACACCTGAAATTTTAGATATAGGTTCCTTTGACACCAATCTAAATTAATAACTTGATGTACGCCCAAAACAATAAATGTTAAGGGGTCCTAATAGGGGTAAAAGTTTTAAAAGATTGACCCCTGTGGTCTCTACCAAGTTACTCAAACAATTTCTGGTTTAAACATTTGAAATTTTACATAAAGGGTATTCAGAGATAGGACAACCTTTTTAGTCGGTTTGGGTCCAAAATCTTTAGTTACCAATATATAAATGTATGTATGTATGTATGTATGTATGTATGCATGCATATCTGCCTAAAACTTTTGACAGAGGCGACAGATTTTACCAAGATCAGTATCGTTTTAAAGTCCGAACTTTCAGACGACAAATATCGAAAAATTGGCTGAAAACATTAATATCTTCACCTTTAACTAGGCACTTTTCAACAGGGGGGGGCGCTTTTTTTGGCCGATATTTTCGAAAGTCATCCTCTTCTTTCGATTGCCTAGCCTTAATTAAAACCTACGTCACTTCCGGTTTGGCGGTGGTCATAACAGCAAAGACGTCACGTTTTTTTCCTCCTTTGCAGTACGGGTTCGAGCCTCCCTTCCTACTATCATTTTTTTTTGCCGAACATACACCTCCAAACACCCGGGCAACGCCGGGCTGAAATGCTAGTAGGTACTAATTCTGAGAACCGAAGTTTGTTTATGTGTAATAATGAGAAAGTGTAGTCGGCTTCGTCGTCGACAAAGTAAAGGAATTAATATTGTTAGTTTATTGAGAAGGATTTGCGTACCGGAACTAATAAAAACAAAAAGAAAAAATAAGAGCGGTGAAGAAATAAATACGTGACTCATTAAGTGTGCTGGATAAACGTGCTATTGTTGTCATTTGTTTTAAAAATTGATTCAGTCTATGCAATTTTGTCCGAATAATTTTTGGTTGCTGCTTTATGCATTCCTTAAAGAAAGAATCCGAGAAGTATCTTGATTTCAGATTGCGTATTGCTTCTATATTTCTTTTCAGTCTAATTGCCCAGTTTTTAATTTAATTCATGCCTGGCCAAGTTACTGTTGTAAAATCTAAATGTGACGAAGTTCAGGATCTATTCAAAATATATAAGCAGAATATTGGTTTTCTTTCCTTTCCTTCTCCTTTAAAAAGAAGAGAAAGCTCTCACTAAACGACCACAAATGTAAAGTGTGCCCCCCTCCCCTACTCCAATGACCTGACATAGTAAGGGTAGAATTCCTTAGCGTCATTTGCATGGTGGTCGAAGAGAGCCACACACCGAAGATGTAATTTTAGCTAAGTACTTTTTTGTTTTTTCTTTGCACACTTTATTTTATTTTATTTTATATTATATCTTATCCTCTTTTTTAAACCAAACAAATCTAACCCTTTATATTTTTTATTTATTTTTTATTTTTTCGTTTGTGCTCATATCATTCTATGTAATTTTTCTTATTTCTCACACATCTTGACCATTCTTGATTCACTTATTTTAAAACAATTTCCTGATAAATTTCTTTTTTACCATGTCACATCGACGTAGTAATGGGGAGGGGGAATCCCTATTTAGCTTATTTAGATGACAGAAGAACTTTATTTAAGTACAATACTTAATAGAAACAGCCACGGTAAGGTGCAACAAAAAAAAAGTGCCGCCTAATTTAACTTTCACTATTCGTTACCTAAATATGCAGTATCTTAGCTGTGATTCTAGAGCTATTCTTCCTGAGTGGGTGCTATGCTCCGTGCGTGATTTTAATGTCTTCCTATAAATACAAAATACGAATTTCCGATCCGCCATGAACTAGTTCTTGTAACTGGAACAAGCCCCTAACTGCTAGCTACGAAATCCCAATATACATTTTACCTCCAAGACGATTACCTCTGTCTAACCTGCATGCGCAAAAAAAACCCTTACCTGCCACTCTAAATCCTAATGTAGATCTGTTTCTTGTAAATTAATAACTCCTATCCCTTGAAGGCTAACAATCTGCTCCTTCCCACCAAACCGTCACTTAACTCCTACATTTCACACCGTTTGTACTGGAATCTTTAACTTCCAGCCCCTAACCCTCACATGCTAACTGCTTAGTCATCACTAAACATCTATTCAATTCTATCCTTTAGACATGCATTGGAGTTCATTCCTATTCCAGTTGGTATTAAACAGCCAAAGTATGTACTCGGAAGCAAAGCACATCGCACTGCATTACACAACTGTCTCCTCTTAGATAGCTTTGCAACGCAATTACGAAACTGAACCAATGCTCCTTGCTATGCTAAATGTCCATAACTCTTACTTGAAAGCTGAAAACATCTTGTCTCAATGATAGAAACTCACCTTGTACCTTTAACTTTATTCGCACCTACTAAAACCAGCCCATATATCTATTTACCAAATTACACATGACTCAAAACTTACTGTTTTACCCGTACTATATTGCACTCGCATCTCATGCCCTGCTGTCATCTAAAATATAGTTTGGGCAAAACTCGTAGTTCAATTCTTAACACTTACTCACACTTTAATATTATACTAGACCCAAGCTCACATGAATAATAATTAAAAATAAATAAATAAATAAATAAATAAAAATAAATAATAAAAAAAATATATTTATAAAAGAGAAAGCCTCAAACCACATTATGTCTCCTAACAAGCCTCCTTACCATCATAGTTGCTTACACTGCATGAGCTCTACTCAACCCCTTTATCCAGTAACAATGAAATAACAATGTCCCTAATCCACTTTGAGGAGTGTAAGTATTTAGCAGATATAACCTCTACAAACTAACCCAATAACATTAACTAACCACGCGGGGTCGCAGAAATACCTGGATTAGAACCCAGGCGCGGAGCAAACCCTCTCAGTGGTGACGGACCCAGTAGATCTTTCCAGATCATCCGTCTAGGAGAAGGAAAACTCTGAAACTAAACCAAAGAGGAGGGAGGCCTCTTCAGTCTTGGATGACAACCTTCCTAGAGCTGGTGACTCAAACAAATTACCGGTTTGCAAACCTAAATTGCTTAAGGAGCAGATAGGTCCTGCCTATCGCCCGGCTTCCATACTCCTTCTTTGCCCATTAGTCAGGCGCAGAGATACTATCACAGTGATTCGACAGAAACACCCATTGGTAGATCTTGTTTCTTGTCTAGGGCAATAAACGCCGATTCCCCACTCCCGACACACCCCACCTCTAAAGCTGGGCACTTGAGAATGCTTGAGTACCATATATGCCTGAGCAATTAGATTGGGTTGACCTTCCTCTGATGGGTTGAGGGTACCGGATTGACAGTTACTGGCTGCTGTTTCCGACTGGTAGTACAGGTACCCTAACTCTTTGGTAGCGCTTAGAGCGGCTGCTCCATCAACAGTTGTATAATATCGGGATGTTTGCAGTGCCATGGCGCGCATGGAAAGGGACCCTGCACTCATCCCCGGTGGGCTTTCCTGAGGCCACAGTCCTAGTTGATTGAGGGTCAGCTGACGGTCTACTTGTGATGCATGTGTTATACTCTGCATAACCTCCTGTTCGGCTTCCCCTAACCTAATTGAAACTCGTTAAAAAACATGATGACAGTACAATCTAAAAATAAGCTTAAACCAGGCTTAGGGTCAAACAAATCCAACTTGCCTCCTCCCTTGAGGCTTGCATTCACAAATATCCGTCGGCTTAGAACTAATTTAGCTGATGTTGAAGCATTTCTCCTAACAAATACCCCGGATATCTTAGCACTAAGTGAGACTAACCTACACTCCTCCATCCCCTCTAACTACTTTAACATGCCTGGATATCTCCCACTCTGCCGTAAGGACTCTGACAGACATATGCACGGACTTGGAGTTTACATTCGTAATACCCTTCCCTTGACTAGACAAACAAACCTAGAAACGGATGATCAAGCCTTTATGTGCTTTAGACTAATCATGCAACACAACATTAGCTACTTTTACTTTCTCTACCGCTCTCCCTCGACCCAAGACTGCACCATAATAAACAAAGTATCTGACAGCATAGACACAGCACTCTCCTTCGCCCAAGTCCATGTATTTGGCGACTTTAATGTCCATCACAAAAACTGGCTTGGATTCTCTACTTACACAGATGCAGCAGGCAGCGCAACTCATAGCTTCTCTGTATCTTACTCCCTATCGCAAATTGTTACTTTTCCAACCCGTTTCCCTGATCAGGAAGAACAAAACGCATCACTATTAGATCTGTTTTTGACCACAGTTCCTGACGATTTTGTAACGAAAGCCGACAGCCAACTTGGGAACGCTGATCATGCGATGATAATGGTTGAAATCGCCCTAAACTCTAGACCCAAAACTGAAGAGCCAGTGCTCAAAACAACGAGATATTATAAAAAGGCTGACTGGGAAGCCATCAGAGATCTTATCAGAGACGCCCCATGGGGAAATATTTTTTCTCTTCCTGCTGAACAGTGTGCAACCGAGACCACTGACTGGTTCAAAACTGCAATCGAAGCGCATGTTCCCATGCGGAAATTCTATAGCAAGCCCCACTCTCCTCAATAGTTTACTTCGACTTGCGCAACTGCCATTGCTCAAAGGCAGCATGCATTCCGCAGGTTTAACCGACATAAGTCCAGTTCAAACAGACAGAAGTACATAGAAGCTAGAAGTAACGTTAAGAAAGAAATAGCGACGGCTAAGAGGGAATTTACGGAAACCACTAAAAAACGCATCGAAGCACAAAAACTAGGAACTCGTGACTTCTGGAAAATCTACAACAGTGTAGTAAATAATGGGCAATCAACAATTCCCCAACTAACCAACAATCACGAGGTTCTTTGCTCAGCAACCGAGAAGGCTAACATGCTTGCCAGTCGGTTTGCCTCAAACTCCACACTGGACCCTCTAAACAACCCCCTACCTCAATTTCCTATGCGGACAGACGCCACGCTAGACGATCTGATAATCACCCCTGCTCAGGTGCATGCTATCATAAAAAACCTTGACACTTCCAAAGCATGTGGACCCGACCTCGTCCCAGCTGTGCTATTAAAAAAGTGCTCAGCCGAAGTAGCTCCAGTTCTCTCCAAACTCGACAACAAATGCCTTAATGAATCTTGCTTTCCGGGCTGTTGGAAAACTGCTTCTGTGGTACCAGTATTCAAGCATTCTGGCGAAAGAACTGACCCATTAAATTATCGCCCTATTAGCCTCCTCCCACTTTTTGCCAAAATATTTGAGACCTTAATTAACCATGCTCTAGTCCAGCACCTTACAGATGCTAAACTTCTGGCCGACCAACAATATGGATTTAGACAAGCCCGTTCCACGGCAGACATCCTCACTGTAATCTCTGAACGCATATACCATTCACTGGACAAAGCGGGAGAGGGCAGAGCGGTAGCTCTAGATATATCTAAGGCTTTTGACAGGGTATGGCATGAGGGTCTCCTCAGGAAGATTAGATCTTACGGTATCACTGGTAGAATACTTGACATAATTAAATCCTTCTTAGATAAGAGAAAAATCCAGGTTGTCGTCGACGGTCGTATATCCAAACAATATGATATAAATGCGGGAGTGCCCCAGGGATCTATCCTTGGACCTCTACTGTTCCTGATATTCATAAATGACCTCCCCCACAAAATTGCCTCTGAGATGGGTATATATGCTGATGACACCACACTCTATAGCAGGCACAACAGGAAAACAAATGAACATATATCTAAAGTAATAGCAGAAACACTAGAGGATGGCCTCCAATCAGTAGTGGAATGGGGACAAAAATGGATGGTCACGTTCAATGCCGCCAAGACAAAACTGGTTTCATTCAATAATTACAAGAAACCTTCTCTACCACCTATAGCAATGGCCAACGACTCTTTATCTGAGAGTACGTCTCTCAAGCTCCTTGGCCTAACGTTCACAGGAAACATGAGTTGTAACAATTACATCGAGGGCATTGCCAGGGCAGCTGCGAGGAAGGTGGGCTCTCTCTACCGTGCTAGAAATCTACTAACACCCGAAAGTTCCTGTACCTCTATAAGGCCACTATTCGTCCATGTATGGAGTATTGCTGTCATATTTGGGCTGGTGTATCGGCTACTAGTCTCTCGCTCCTTGACAGGGTTCAAAAGAGAGTCGCAAATCTGATAGGCCCTAAACTGGCATCTAAGCTTCAGCCTCTGTCCCATCGTCGAAACGTTGCATCCCTCTGCCTGTTCTACAAGTATTATAATGGTGAATGCTCTGAAGAACTGCAAGCACTTGTGCCCCCACGACGTGAACACCCTCGACAGACCCGACAAGCTGCAAAATCCCACCCCCACACTGTAGAGATCCCTAGATGTAAAAGTTCTTTCTACTCCAGTAGTTTCTTCCCCAGAACTGTTAGACTTTGGAATTCCATTCCAGGTCACTGCTTCCCCAACTATACTGACATGCATAAGTTCAAGTGCAACGTGAACCAACATCTCGCTGCCCTAATCCCTACATAGTACCCCAGTAGATGTTTCCCCTGATAGTAGCCCCCTACACCAAAGTGGCAATGTGCCTTGTTTGGGGTGAAAATGTAATAAAAAAAAAGTGCATGTTGTAATTAAGTACTTATGTGAGAAACGAAGAAAAATTTGTGTAGTATGGAGAACGCGTCGTCGGCAGCGGCGGCGTCGTTGTTGGAGTCAAACTGAAATAAATTCCAATTTTAGTTGAGTAAGAACAGTAACGAATTAGTACAGGAACTAAAATGACTTTTCTAAAATAACCGCGAGAAAAAAAAATATGTGATCTAATAGCTTAAAAATCAATTTTTGTTTGTACCGTACGCATTTACTGGGCAAGTGATTTACAGAAATCCCGATCAGCCAAGTTTGACGAACTATTCCTCGCAGTCGTAGTGGAGTACAAATGTTTAAGAAAATCTACATAATGTAAGCCAAGGCTAGATACTATACCGTAATTCTGTTTAGCCATGTATGTGTGAAACTGACGCCCTTTAACATTTATACTGAACGTTCGTATATAAGTGGGGGAGAATTGTTAATCCGGATTGTGGGAATAGGCAGAGTTCAGCCAATCGATGTAAGCGGAATTATGTTGGGGAGAATTCATTAAATAGGTAGAGAGTAAAGAAAAGATTATGTTATGTATATGCGTGTATAACCAGTTAGTCGTGGTGAAAGTTCAGCTAGGTAAGAAAATGTAGAATTGGCCGTGACTCAAGTGATAGCACTAAATAAAGAGAAAATAGGAACTTCTTCCTATGTAGATGTGGCGATTGTGATGGTGTTTCTCAGCGGATATAATGTAACATTTTATTAGTACGCCTGAATGTGGCAGGAATGGTGGTCGTAAGCTACTTGAGATAGTGGCCGTGGCATGTGTGTGTGTGTGTTTTTTCGTGTTATTCATACAATCTAACCAATCCTTTTCTCCATCTTCCTTTTTCACGTAAAGTCAGTCAGCATCATCATTTGGATGTAGCGCATTGTGCATGGTCATAGCTTTCCTGGTCTTCTGGTGGAGATGCCGCAGTTCTTTTTTTTTTGTCCAACCTCTTAACGGTCCGAAGTATCTTACTAGTAACACTGCCCATATATTTATAGCTCTTATTGAGTTTTTACTACACAGTTTAGTTTATAGGAGTTTCTTGTTCTTATGAAGCATCCCTTTCTAATTTTATCTTTACTTTCTATTGCTTTAGTGGTGTCTGTTTCTGAAACTCCCAAAGATTTGTGGCTATCATGTTCACCTAGTGCTGTCATCTTCGCTTGTCTGAGTAGTTCAATGCCTTCTCGTTGTATCCAGTTTTTCCATTGTATAACTAGTATTGTGTATTTCTCCATGCCTACGTTTATCTAGATATCCTAGTTGAAGATTCCGGTCGTGTTTACTAACGTCTCTATTAACGTTTTAGTTAGCCATGTACATTAGGTGGTTCATTTTTCTTCATCTGTATTAGTGAACTTGTATCCGGTTTGGCAATTTCTCAGTATACTGTTAAGGCGCATTGGTAGCTATGATGGACAGTAGTGGTGATAGGTAATATCTTTGGAGAATACCTCTTTGAACTATAATCTGTTATACGTTGTCCATTAGCTATCACTCGAAGTCTCCGTATTCTCATTGCATTTTATATCAAATTGATAATCTTGCCTGGTATTTTATACATTTTCAGGCATTCTATTATCCATGCTTGAGGGATCCTGTCGAACGATTTCTTGTAGTCGATCCATGCCATGTTTATATTTGTTTTTACATTACAATATAATTGTTTTCATTGGTTTTCAAGGTTCTATTTTGTTTTCACTGTTCCGGTTTGTATTTGTATCGTACTAATCTTCCTTCCTTTTCTACTACTTTTTACTTCAGTTCTTGATATTTCTTGCTTAGCCTTTCTATGCTCGTCACATTTCTGTTTTTCCATCCTTTTTTATTTATTTCCGTCTTGTTTATCGCTTTCACTGGGTAGAAATCCCTAACTGAGGCTGAGTTTCCAGCCTCAATTTCCATCCAGGTTTTGTCGATCCATTTTCTTTTCTTACTTTCTCCCCCCCCTCTCT
Organism: Euprymna scolopes; assembly: GCF_053919585.1. Classification (NCBI taxonomy): domain Eukaryota; kingdom Metazoa; phylum Mollusca; class Cephalopoda; order Sepiida; family Sepiolidae; genus Euprymna; species Euprymna scolopes. The sequence goes on along the minus strand of NC_136490.1, from coordinate 159,280,070 downwards.
CTCTCTTTCTCTTTCTCTCTCTCTCTCTCTCTCTATATATATATATATATTAAAGATTTTGTCGATCGTTCGGTCTGTCACACCAGTTTAAAATAACATCTTCATCACTAAATGTGCACATTTGATGGCCGTATCTTAAGAAAGTAACCTTTCTTTATTTAGAGCATGGAAAATATTACACAGCACGTGGGACTTTAAAAAAATCAATTCTAAAAATGCCTTCAAGTAGAAAGGTCGGAAATGGATAGCAAGGAAAAAGTTAGGAAGCAAAGAAAGTGCTAGTCAATACCTAAAAGACATCCAAATAACAATGGCAAACAAACGAAACGCATCCAGCGGTTTGGTTTGATCACCTAACCAAACAAAAAAGAACTCCCCTTCAGTAGAAGTTCTTGACAAAAAAGAAACAGAGGTCTACAAACGATGGAAAGCGGAAGCGGAAGTAGAGCTTTAAAATGTGTACTTGATGACCTGTTTATATGTTAAGCGCGGGCATGCGTTTTTGTCAAAGCTGACAGCTATGATGTTTACCGACATAAAAAGAACCAAGAGTTAGTTGTGTTAACGATAAACATGACCGCTCTCATGGCGATATCGGCTCTTAAACAATGAAACATAATAGTTTATTTAAGGATAAGCACCTCCGTTCAACCCCACCCCCCTTGCATTCATGCTTAATTACATCAGACTGTTTTTGTTTTCGTGCACAGGTAGGATTGAAATATATTTCTCACCTAAATGTGACAGGTATGCGAACATAATGTATATCTTCATGAAATAGATTTAATTGAATTTTCACGTTTTATTCAATTTCCAATCAAAAATGAATTTATATTTTACATTGTACTACACCTCTCCCCCCACAAAACTAAACATATTTTCAAATTACCTTTCTCTTTTCTTTTCATTTGTAATCAAGTGGTTTGTCTACGTATGTTTATTGCGAATGGTTTAATGCAGATATCTGGACATACTGGACACGTTTTATACACAAAATATAATATTTATTGGGGGGAAAGTATCAATTTAAACTTTGATTTTTGGAGATATTAGTGAAATAAACTTCTTATTGCCTCGACTATTAAGGTGTGATTCGTCCGGACGTCACGGTCACAGCTGTGGAAACTGTGCCACTTTTATATTTGATAGGCAATATCGAACACGTGGGTGAAAGTGAAAGACGATAGTTTCAGAACGAGGTCATCGCAAAGTAGGCAATTTTTTTTTTTTTTACACAGTGATCACCACTTATCAAGGCCCGGAAGCCACTCAGGGATAAGGGTTATTGCAAGTACATTAAGTTAGTGAGGAGATTTGCTGAAGTGTTTACTTAAGGGGGCGGATCATTAGGAATTTGTTAACATTGGACTTGAAGACATCCAAATTGTAGTCCGGAGGGAAGCAGGCGGACGGAACAGAGTTCCACAGGCGTGAAGTTCTAAGAAAGAAGCTTTGTTCATGGAATCCGCGTTTTGATTTAGGCACAGATATAGAGTGGGGGAAATTTTTCACAGTGGATTCAGCTAGACGGGTGTTTCTCGTGAAAGATTGGCGAGGGGGGACCAGAGATTGGAGTTCAGACGAGCATCTGCCATGGAAATAACGATAAAACAAGGACAGGCTCGCAACGTCTCTTCTGTGGGAGAGAGGTTGCAGGGTAGAGAAAAGGGCATCCCCCACTAAGCCACGAAGTCTATTTTGTACTCTGTCAAGGCAGGATAGGCTGTTTTTAGCAGCTCCTGCCCAGATATGGCAACAGTATTCCATCCTTGGACGTACTTGGCTTTTATATAGATAGAGAATTGCATCAGTAGTGAGATATCTTTTGGAGCGGTAGAAGGATCCCACCATCTTTCCAGCGACCTTGGCAACAGACTTGATGTACGTGTTCCATTTCAGATCAGGAGTAAAGGTCAAACCCAGAAGCTTGTCAAAACACGGAGCCTCACCCAGACGAGAGCCATCCATCACAATTGATGCCAGCTGGGGATCAGAGCGTTGATGATGTAAGGATAGGAGTTTGATTTTGGATGCATTAAAGGTAACCAGCCACATCTTCCCCCACTGAACCACGCGCTCGAGATCAGAGGAGAGAGAATCAGAGAGAACTTTGTCATTTACAGCTTTTGATGTGTTGCCGTAGATGGTTGTGTCATCAGCATAGATGTCAACGAATGATTTAAGTATGTGTTTAGGGAGGTCATTGATGTAGATCAGGAAGAGAGTTGGGCCCAGGATTGACCCCTGGGGGACTCCAGCATTTATATTGCAGGCCTCCGATTTTTGTGCATCGACCACTACTCTTATGAGCCTATCGGAGAGAAATGATTTAATGATTGAGAAAACATTTCCCGTTATACCGTAGCTGGAAATCTTGTGAAGTAGACCCTTATGCCATACCTTGTCGAAGGCCTTTGATATGTCAAGAGCAATTGCCCTAGAAAGGAAGCCTTTGTCAAGAGATTCACTTATCCTGTGGGATATAACTGTCAGCACATCTGCGGTAGATCTTGCAGAGCGGAAACCATATTGTGTGTCACTAAGAAGGTTATTCCTGCTGAGGTGGTTGACTATTTCTCTATTTAATATGGATTCCAGCAACTTACTCATAACACACAGGAGACTTATGGGTCTGTATTGAGAGGGAGATGACTTATCACCTGAATTCTTAAATATAGGGCAAACTGAAGAGGTCTTCCAGGGAGTCGGAAAGCACTTCTCCTTAAGGCAGCGCTTAAATAGTTTCGTAAGTATGGGAGCAAGTTCTGTTTGAAGCTTTTTTAACACTATAATTGGGATGCCATCAGGGCCAGTTGCTTTACTGGAATCTAGGTTCTTTATTAGCTTGGCGACCTCATGCACGGATATTTGCATGCTACCCAGCTTGTTCTGCGTTATAGGAGGAAATATGGGGAGTTGATGGCCTTCGTCGCATAGGGTAGAATTAGCTGCAAATTATACACATTTCAAAATAATAGCAGTAAGATATATATAATAATATCAACATGCTTTCCATTTTTGACAAACATTCGCAGCACACAGTCGTTGCTTTACATTATTAATGCCGGTGTCCCTCAGGGGTCCATCCTGGGCCCAACTCTTTTCCTGATCTACATTAATGATCTTCCAAATCACATCCTTACATCATTTGTAGACATCTATGCTGACGACACTACCATTTATGGTAGCACATCTAAGACAGTAAACGACCAAGTTCTCTCCAATTCTCTCTCCTCTGATCTTGAGCACGTAGTACAATGGGGTAAGGAGTTGCTGGTTACTTTTAATGCATCTAAAACCAAGCTTCTCTCTTTACATCATCAACATTCTGATCCACATTTGGCATCAATTGAAATGAATGGCTCTCGTCTTCAGGAGGCCTCAGGTTTTGACAAGCTTCTTGGCTTGACCATTACTCCTGATCTTAAATGGAACACGTACATCAAATCTGTTGCCAAGGCCGCTGGAAAAATGGTGGGATCTTTCTATCGATCCGGTAGATATCTCACTGCTGATGCTATTCTCTATCTATATAAGAGCCAGGTACGTCCAAGGATGGAATACTATTGCCACATCTGGGCAGGAGCTGCTAGAAAGGACTTGGCCTGCCTTGATAGAGTTCAAAATAGACTTCGTAGCCTCGTAAGAGATGTCCTTTTCTCTTCCTTGCAACCTCTATCTCACAGAAGAGATGTTGCGAGTTTGTCTCTGATGTATCGTTATTTTCATGGAAAGTGTTCCACTGAGCTTCAATCTATGGTCCCCCCTCGCCAAACTTTCACAAGAAACACTCGTCTAGCTGTAAACACTATCAATAATTCCCTCCCACTCTTTATCTGTGCCTAAACCTAAACGTAGATTCCATGAACAAAGCTTCTTTCTTAGAACTGCACGCCTGTGGAATTGTCTTCCGTTTTCCTGCTTTCCGGCTGACTACAATATGGTTGTCTTCAAGTCTAACGTAAATAAGTTCTTGATGAGCCGTTCCATAGAAGTCATCAAATTTACCAAATTTTCATTACTAATGATTACTATATTGTCCAATTTCTACTGTACACTCTTTAACCCTTATCCTTGAGTGGCCTCTTGGCCTTGATAATGTGGTGATGCCTATGTAAAAAAAAAAACTACTAACAATTTCCCTTATTACCTATTGATATGGACTCAAGGTTGAAACCACGAAAGAAAAAAACGGAAAACGAATTATGTGTAAGAAAGATATATTAACCAAAAAGTTTGGAAGAATAGAATAAAGGGTAAGCCGAGCTATCTGTCGAATATGGGTAATCGTACGCGCTGCATACTACTAGTACTCCTGCTGATTATACGATATTACGATACTGTCTCCTGAGAGTGTTATTCCACATCGTAGTATAGTACTGGAAGAGTCCATGATGTTAAGGGAAGTTTAGCTCTCATAACACCTATCTATGCCCAAAACTAAACGTCAGTTCCATGAGCAAAGTTTATTTTTTTAATTGGGGTCACTACTTATCAAGGCCCGAAGGCCACTTGTGGATAAGGGTTATTGCGTGTACAGTAATCAATGAGATAGGATTATAGTAATTATTAGTATTGGGGGTTTTGATAGAGTGTCTTACTTAAGGGGCCGGTTTGTCAGGAGTTTGTTTATGTTGGACTTGAAGACGTCCAAATTGTAGTCAGGTGGCAAACAGGCAAGCACCAGAGAGTTCCACTGGCGTGCAGTTCTAAGAAAGAAGCTTTGCTCATGGAATCTACGTTTGGATTTAGACACAGATAAAGAGTGGGGAAAATTATTGACAATAGTTTCAGCCAGACGGGTGTTTCTCGTGAAAGATTGGCGAAGGGGGACGAGGGATTGGAGCTCGGACGAGCACCTTCCATGGAAATAACGATAAAACAAAGACAGGCTCGCAACGTCTCTTCTGTGGGAGAGAGGTTGCAGAGAAACCACTAAACCACGAAGTCTATTTTGTACTCTATCAAGGCAGGATAGGCTGTTTTTAGTTTCTTTCTAGAATTGCCCGTTTGTAAAACACAATATCGCGGAGCTGCTTCCTCGCTGAATATAACATGGTCGCTTTCAAGTCTAATGTGAACAAGTTCCTGTTGAGCCGTCCACTTAAATAAAAAAAAACCCGTTTCATCATTACTGATAATCACGGTTGCCCCAGAAGGCAACTGACACTTATTAACCCTTATCCTCGAGTGGTATTCGGGCCTTAGTAAACGGTGACTTTCCCCTAGTAAATAAATATGCAATATGCTCTGTTATGATTTTTGTCGTACAGTGACGTAGTGTATTTTATGAAAAATAAGGCCTGTATCAATAACAATTTATTTATATTGGTATGGTAGCCTTATATTTTTATCCTATCATTATTTGTACATATCCAAATAATAGTATAATTCTGTTAAGCTCATTAGTAACCATCTGTTAATATTCACATCACTTGGGATACCAAACAACTGTCTGATGGTGAGCGTTCCACACGAAAGAGCCCGCGCCATAAACCTACAAAAAGGTTTCAGATGCATTGAGGAATAGCCTTGCGCTGATGGAAATCAATGTCAATAATTGGGAAATTCGAACTGTGAATAGAAACGAGTGTACAAAATTTATCATTGGAGGATGATCATGTTGAATATAAAGGCGTAGCGACGCATATTTGGAAGCAGAGGTATGCACACACGCACATCCCAGATGGAGTTGACCTACATTTTTATTGTCCCATAAAAACGACCGGAATAGTAATTGAATGGAAACAAAGAACTGTTTATAAATCAATATCAGAAGTTATGAAATGCGCAATGCAAAATAGAAAACAGAATGTAATATCTTGATGATTACAATTCCAGGAATGTCAATTTGTGACTATATCAGAGAAAAATAAACAATAAGAAAAGCAGGAGAGAGAGAAAACAGAGTGGGGAACGTGATTAGGCATCTTGACACTTTTTCGTCAGCGAGCCACACACTAACCAACTTCTTATAACATCTCTCGCCCTCTCTTTGTCAACGAACTAGAAGATTAATTGTAAATAAAACTTATACTTTGAAATTCGTCTCTGTGACGATTTTGGGAATAGCGACAAAAGAATTGTCAGTGTGCATATATTATATAAATTATATATACATTCAACAACACAACACATAAACTTTGACAAATAGCGTGTGAAGCATGCAGTATTTAAACGTGTTCTCAGAAAGCAGGATGATCTGCAGTTCCCGCCGACTTTCAACAAGAACTGAAATGTACAATCTGTGACAGATTTCTTCTGTCTAAAGCTGGCATGGTTAACGACGTGAGGTCACACAAGGTTAGACAAGATCAACAATTTTATGAGGATGTGCTATCACTCACACCACTCAAGCATTGTTGCAATATCTTTGAACTGATATGCAAGCGATTTGAAATGACACTCGAAAGTGCATAATATAGTCCCTCTCCAAGAACCGGCAAATACTGGCAAGTTCTCCTGCCACATCCGTGAACGATTATTCAAGAGTGCAGTTGGGTGGAAGAGCCATTTACGTACACATGGACGCTCGACATCAACCTGAAGAGTTGACAAGCTTCTCTCAAGAAGTAGAAACCATCATATACAGACCACATTTTTCCCTACTACGAATTATATGTAGTTTTTAGATTCTTCAAACTACTGTTTTTATCTTAAGGGTGAAAATGCTACTTCCGACCATCTTCAATTGTATTTTTCTGTCAAACTCTATAGAGAATTTCGAAGAGGACTCTTTATTTAATATACGGGTATGGTATGCTCTCCTTCTGTCAATTATGACTGGGTAGAAATTCTAAGTAATTCGCTATTATATTTTGATTTTCGCTCGTACCACGGATTGAACCTACGATCTCCAGAAGAATGTAACTTTGCAACATAATTTGACCAAGTAATGTATCCACTAAGCCACGAGTCCGCAAGTGTTCCGTTCGAAGTTCTATGAAGATCGCTGAATTCGCCAGAAAGATTCCAAAGTTCGATAGAAAGATTGCAGAATTCAGCAAGCTGCACTTGAAAATGGTCGAAGGTTACAGTGACCGAAACATTAAAATAACACTCAAGATTAGAACAGTAGTCCGAAGAATCGAAATAATTTGACTAATAAACCGTCATCTCAAAATTTAAAAACGTAATTTAAATTATTTGTCGAACGGAAATGAAACAGAACGCCACAATTTTTACTATTAAACTGACAATCTTTTCGCATAATAAACGTTTATGTTGAGCCAGTTTTAAAATACGCATCAATATTTTGGTGATGTTGTGTTGATATTTCTCCAACGACAATGGATGACGTGAACCTACAAAGTATTCAGTCTAATACACAGTGGACAATTGCTATAATCAATATTTCTTTTTTTATTTTGTCGGTATTATTTCAACAAACGCCGGTCTATTTTTTTTACTGATAATTAATACTCTTGAACACTGCTCACTTTGAAGAGGAAGTCTTACATAGTTTTCTTCCCATGAGAACAAAGTTAGATACAAGGCCAGTTGTAATGTGGGGAACATGATTATTCCCTCAAATGTTTATACATGAGGGTATATATGTGAGGACATTTATACGTGCCGGTGTTTTACGCGTTTTCTGATACTTCTGGTCATCAAAGATTCGTCTAGTGATTATTGAACTTCGTATCTGTTTAACTATCAATGCATGAAAGACACAAAAAGACGCTCGCTTAGTTTTCTTCAATGTTTTCTTTAAAGAGAATGGATTTAGGCGAGAGAGAGAGAGAAAGAGAGAGAGAGAGAGAGAGAGAAAGAGACTAATGTGTGTGTCTAGTTATTTAATACTTAAACTTAAATATTTGCCTTAACGAAATGAGTGATACAGACGGACAGACATCTAAATAACATTCGTCTTAGATTATTTCTACATTATTTTCCCGGTGGTATGACTTCCTGTAAATGACTGATCTGGAACATCTTAGTTTTTATCGATCAAAAACATGACACCATTCGTCATATGCTCAAATTGTTCAAACTAGGTTATCATCATTTAGATAATGTGACCCGTTCCAAAATGCGCACTAGCTAAAAAGTAAAACAATATTGTGAAATAAAACTATTTGTTGTTATATTAGAATTAAAACCACCATTGATCTAGACAAAAACAAAAACAAAATAATAATAGTTAAATTATAATTTGTCAAACTAATACGCAAATTAGTTTACCTTACGACTGGTATCGCATATACATAAGCATGATATATATAAAAAGGATTGTGCGTTTGTTGTTTAAAGTTGAATGATCTTGAAATAAGGCGTCTAGACTTTACCGTTAGTGTGAGGACTGGTCCCAATTTTCGCATTTATTCACTTAGATAAATATTTAATGCCGCCACACAAACACCATGTACTTTAATTAAACACCAGTTGCTAATTATTTACCTTAAACTGTGTGACAGCTGTGCTATGGAACTATTTTCTCGACGGTATTAATGAATTACTGAACACAGTAGGATTTAAATTGATCATAGTCAATTACATAATAAGTATTTTCCTTACAAACAAACTATTTTTTTTATTACAATACAAAATCTGATTTCTTCCAACAATTTTTAGATGAGGATTGCTTTGTTGTATTATTTGGATTCTTCGGGCTACTTTTCTCATCTGTAGTGTCATCACAACGTTTCAGTCGATGTAACCTCCGCTTTCCTTGAAGTGTATTTTGAGATATACAATTGCGAACTGCTTAGAACATTTAACGAATCCTGGCTGCCAGAATAAGAACATGCTACATCCGTGAATTGAATAAAAGGTTCCGTTCAAAATTACGAGCAGATTTCGAAGTTCGACAATATACAGAAATATTCATAAGAATTCAAATAATACAAAAATTTGAGTTTGTTTCTGTGAGGCTTTTTTCTATGAATTTCAATTAAACAACACACATGCTAGAACATTCTCCATCTTAAGGAAGGAGTTGTATTTGAAAAAGAAACAAGATTTTTATTTGATCTGATTAGCAGTAATGAACTCGCCAAGTCCACAATCCTTTTCTAAATTTTTTTCAATCACGTTCATTTTCTCAGTATGTTTTTATGCACATATCATGTAAATACATTTCTCTATATGAAGAACTCAGTATCCGTGTGTGTTCCCTATGGAAATCTTAGAGAGTCTACATAAAATCTAAAAGAGAATTCTTACGTCAAATGTACCGGGATAGACATTGATGTATTCCCTAATCTCTAAGTCTACTCCGAAATGGGCTATGACCCTCAACTATCCTATTCTTATAGAATTTAAATTAGTTATAAAATTTGGTGCGGAACACAATGAAACTTGTACCGAATCTCTACGTTACCCTTTCTGTATCGAATATTGATGTGCCGCTATTTTTAAGTGACCTCTGAAGACGTATCCACCTTTAATGAAAATTTAACTATATGGATAAGACACTAATTCAGAGAGTTATCTAAGATTCCAGATTTTCCAACTATATACAAAAACAGTAAGGATGGGGGAGTGTAAAAAAAGAAATTAATATGGTGTTATAAACAGTGTGAAAATTACACAGTCGTGATTCTCGTTCGGCCCCGAGCAACATTAGGTCTTCTTGTAAAAATAGAAATAAATAGATTAATATAAGAGACTTGTTTAAAACTTGCCATTGGCAACCATTTGTTAATCATCATCATCATCATCATCATCATCATCATCATCATCATCATCATCATCATCATCGTCGTCGTCGTCATCGTCATCGTCATCGTCGTTATCATCATCATCATCATCATCAAAGCGTTTTACGTGCCTTGAGATCCATCGTCGAGCAGTGTCCGAACTGGAATACGTCTCGCTCAGGGGACAGTTCGTGAGGATGTGAGCAATCGCCTGCACACCGGCGTCACAACGGACACCGAGCGTTCTGTTAGCTCTACTTGTATGGGTTGTCTTGTGTTTCGGCAACCTGCGTGCCTAGGCCTACCGAGAGGTCTTCTTTCCGTGCTAGAAGAGCCTAATTGTTTTCGTCTTCGACAGATTTATTTCACCGAAGTTTTTGCTGTCCGTCCTAGGCCTGTGATGATGGCGAATCTTTTCTAAAATGGTAATCGCTGCGACACACCTTAATATCCCTATAATGAATGGCGATTGTTGTTGATTGTCACGCTCTATCTTCACTATCGGCTTTCGATTACTCTGCGCCAGAGAGATTCCAGACAACCTATAGATGGCAAGCTGATCATTTCAGGTTGGCGGTAATCATCCTGTATGCGTTGTTGAGCTCGATGACGACCTTTGTAGCAAGAGTGGAACGCGCCTATGCCACTGTGTAATATTCTGCGGTTATTATTTTCTTCTCGTAGCAAGATTAAAGATGGGAGTTAAGAAATATGATTAAAAAACAGAAATGTCCACGTTAGGTTAGATTAAGAAAATGGACTTTCGTGATAAAGTTAAAGCTTAGTGCACAAGTAATTGCTGTTTGCTCTCCGGTCTTATCTTATACGATATTCACCACTTCTCCTACATCGCTTTATTAACGGCCAAACCTAATAAAGACAAGACAAAATTAAAAGATAAGAATAATCCAACAGAGAATATCACAACTAGTAGCTATTGTTACGATAATGAGATATATCAATATCGTATTAATAAAAATAAATAAATTTAATAGTTAAAATTCCAAGACACTAAGGAGGTAAAACGACTAAGTAAATCGTTACCATGACAACAACGACGACGGCGACAGCGAGGAGAAAAATAATTAAAAAAAGAAGAAAAGAAAAAACGCTGATATATCTAAAATTCAGAAAAATGTGTTCATCGGTTTTTTTCGGGAAAAAATAACCGTTAAGAATTTGAAAAGCGAGTAAGTTGCAAAAGGGGTTCCAAGGAGAGAACCCGTCTAACTAAGCAACTGCGCTGGTAAGATTAACATCACGAGAAATATGAAACGAAAACCATAGTTGATGTCCATCAGCGTAAAATAAAGCTTGGTTTATCTTTTATTCTTTTCATTTGTCAATTATAAAGGCATATCGGATCACTTTAAGAGAACTATTAAATAAGAAAACTCAGAAATCTCGCTGGAGTTTGATATATATATATATATATGGCATCTAGGCTTCAGCCCCGTCCCATCGTCGAAACGTTGTATCCCTCTGCCTGTTCTACAAGTATTATAATGGTGAATGCTCTGATGAACTGCAAGCACTTGTGCCCCCACGACGTGAACACCCTCGACAGACCCGACAAGCTGCAAAATTCCACCCCCACACTGTAGAGATCCCTAGACGTAAAAGATCTTTTTACTCCAGTAGTTTCTTCCCCAGAACTGCTAGACTTTGGAATTCCATTCCAGGTCACTGCTTCCCCAACTGTACTGACATGCATAAGTTCAAGTGCAACGTGAACCAACATCTCTCTGTCCTAATCCCTACATAGTACCCCAGTAGATGTTTTCCCCTGATAGTAGCCCCCTACACCAAAGTGGCAATGTGCCTTGTTTGGGGTGAAAATATAAAAAAAAAATAAAAAATAAAAATAATAAAAATAGATTAACAGGAAAATCAACCGGAGTGGCCTCCCTTGGTATATTTTACAAAGGCATACAAGGAAATGATGATGAAAGGGGCACTACTCTGTGAATTATCTCTGTTGTAAACTTGTCTTCCTTTTTTTACTCAGAGTTTGGTATACGAGACATATATCTAAACATATACATATACGAAAAAAGAGCAAGAAAAAAAGGAAAAAGAGAAGAGAGACTTATCAACTTAAATATATATTATCAGCTTTTGAAATATATATATATTATCTATTCGATCTTTGATTCTGTTCATTAAAATAAAAAAGAATACATATACATGTTGAATTGATTATATTTTCATGTTAAAAATATATGCTGAAACTTCCATGACTTACCATTTGTTACAGCGACAACACCCGATTGCTAAGTAAATCTATCTATCCATCTGATATGTATTTTATACAGCTCACAAGCCTATAGACAGTGTTTAAGTCAAGAAAGGCAGATAATTGTTATCCCTATTTAAAATGCTCTTTTTAAATACGGACTGGCACTAGCATCTTAGCGGCCTTCCACACAAACTAGGAAATTATTTTTTTTAATTAATCTATCATGATCGGATAATAAAGCAAACCTCAGAAGGGGCACGTCACACTATATTATTTAATCAATGTTCCTATTTAGTTTGCGTCTCCACGAGGGCAGAGTTAGACACCAGGGTCGTTTTTTATTGTGGAGAAAAGGAACAAAAAATTTCTCAATCGTGAAGAATTTCTCCTCCACTAATTGAGAACAAAAACTGAAGTGCAGCATCCAAACAGCTATAACACTTTGATCTAGTCTAGCTGAAAACACTATCAATAATTCCCCCACTCTTTATCTGTGCCTAAACCTAAACCTAGATTCCATGAACAAAGCTTATTTCTTAGAACTGCACGCCTGTGGAATTGTCTTCCATTTTCCTGCTTTCCAGCTGACTACAATACGGTTGTCTTCAAATCTAACGTAAACAAGTTCTTGATGAGCCATTCCAGTTGTTAACAAATTTACCGAATTTGCATTACTAATGATTACTATATTGTCCATTTTTTACTGTACATTCTTTAACCCTTATCCTCGAGTGGCCTAGTGGTCTTGATAAGTGGTGATGCCTATGTAAAAAACAAATCTTGTCCCGAACGCCAAGACACAATAATTTGAATTATGGGTTTACTTTCGACAGCCGACAACTCTCACTTTTTTTAGAATTGTTCTTTAGTCTTCACGTTCTATAAACGACATTTCTGACAAAGAATGAAGAATGACAGCTTTTTTAATCTAGATCTATCCGTACAACACTTATCGTTTTTAGTCGTGTTCACCCAAAACCATACATTTTGCCACCTAATCGGGATTTTACTGCTTTTCGGGCTTGTCGGGGCTATATACGTCGAAAGCGTACAAGTGCAATGGTTTCACATTCATTTAAAACACTTGTAAAACAGACACAGTGATGATGCAACATTGCGGTGATGGGACAGAGGTTGGAGCTTAGTTAACGATGCCACCACAATACTCCATACATTGCCGAATGGTGACTTTTTAGAGATACAGGATACTCTCTGGTATTTATAAACTTTTAGCACAAGAGAGAACCTGCTTTCCTCGCAATAGCCTCTACACTGTCCTAAATGTACTTGTTCAAGTTCATGTTGCCTGTAAATGTTAAGCCGAGGGGGTAAATGAAGCGCTCTTAGGTAGGGTGTTATTAGTCCTGCCTACCGGTAGTTGGAAATGCTTCTTGTAATTGTTAAAGGAAAGAAGTTTGGTCTTAGTAGTATAAAATGTTACTTTCATTTCCGGTCCCATTTGACCGCTGAATGAAGGTCGTTTTGTAAGGTTTCTGCTATTACCTCCGATATGTTTGCATCCGTTTCTTTCTCATGCCTATTGTAGAGCATTGTAATTTACCCATCTCAGACCCAATGTCATCAGGAAATTCGTTTATGAATATTAAGAATAATAGAGATACCCCAGAAATAATATTATGTTTTAGATGTACGTCAACCAAGAACAAGCTGCATTTTTCTCTTGTCTAAGAAGGATCTAATTATATGTAGTATTCGTTCAATTATATCGTATGATATAATTTTCATGAGGGGCACTTTGTCAAAGGCTTTGCATATATCAACGATTACAGCTCTGGTTTTCCATCAGTTCATTACATCAACTCGTTCCGTCGGGTTGTATTGACTGATGAAGTAGATGCGAGTTGAAAAGATCGAAAGAGAGAAAAAGAGGTGAAGATATAGTGAGCAAAACGAGACTAATTTCGACTTTTTTTATATTTTACAAAATTTAATTCGCTTTCATGATTCATACAATCTTATTGGTACCCAGTAGTCGATCCAACGTGTCACATGGTTTTCTAGTAAAAACATAAAACTACTTTCTGCTTTGGAATCTGCAATATATCTAGGTTAGCACGTCCGTCTATTTCTCAGTAAAGTATAAATAACTTTTGTACTTTTCAGTCATTAATTTATTTGGTTTTATGTCATAGAAAACTTGAACTCGATCACGGAATCCGTTTTGTTATTCAAAGAAAACGGATGTTCTCTCACTTTAAAATGAGTTGTTTAGTCATTAAAAAAACTTAAACTTCAGTTCTTCCGTCGGTTTGTCCGGCTTATATCTAAAATGAAGAAACGTAAAAGTAAAGCACCACTCCTTTCCAAGTATTTTACTCCACTTACCCTTGATCCACATCTTTTAATGCTGAGTTGTTGGCAAGAGGGCATCAAGTACTATTTTTTTATCTTTCGTATGACTGAAATCCTGATAGCTCATCCCATTAGTGAATATTCGAACAATTATATGTCCTCTACCTGTAAAACGTTCACAATAAAAACTCGCCTTCTACAACCACGGTCAATAATTTCCACTCACTTTTTCTCTCTTTTTCTCTCTTTCTCTCTCTAAAAAAAGTAAATCAAACGTCTACAAGCAAAATATTTTTAGAACAACCTATGCATAGAATGCGAAGCAGCCTCCCATCTAACTACAACATGTTTTTCAAGTCTTATGTAAACATTCAATGCTGCTAAGATTATGCTTCTTTCGTTTAAAAATTACAAGAAACTTTCTGAACCACCAATAGCTATGGTTAATGATACATTACCTGAACGTACGTCGTTCAAATTCCTCGCCTTACGTTGACAGGGAACATGAGTTGGAACAGATACATCGAGGGCATTGCCGGAGCTGCTGAGAGTAAGATGGGCTCTCTCTACCGTGCTAGAAAATTATTTACGCCTGAGAGTATCCTGTACGTCTACAAGGCCACCATTCGTCCATGTATGGAGTATTGTTGTCACATTTGGGTTGGTGCAGCTGCTATCAGTTACTCACTCCTGGATAGGGGTTAAAAGAGAGTCGCCAACCTAATAGGTCCCCAACTGCCAGCTAAGCTTCAGCCTTAATCCTATCGATGAAATGTTGTATCCATCTGCTTGTTTTACAAGTATAGTAGATGCTCCGAAGAACTACAAGGCCTTGTAGTCCTTCAACATAAATAGCCCCGGCAAAACTGGCAAGCAGCAAAATCCCACCTTTCACTGTAAAGGTTCCTAGATATCAGAAAGCTGTCTAGTCTAATACTTTCCTCTCTAAGACTGTTACATTTTGGAATTCCCTCCCTGTTAGCTGCTTCCCTGACTGTACAACATGCAGAAGTTCAGGTGTAATGTAAACAGATACCTTGCTGCTCAACTCCCTACATAGTATCCTTGCAATTTATGTCCCAGATAGTAGCCCCCCTGCACCAAAGTGGCACTCTGCCTTGTTTGAAGTTAAAATGCAACAAAAACAAAAACATTTCCTAGATAATTAAATTCTATGCGATTATCATTATCATTACCAATTATCAAGGTGTTGTCTTACCGTTCATTTGACACTCATATAATCTTATTCTCGAATGCCATTTGGGCCTTGATAAGTAGTTACACACGAGTAAAGCTGTGTTAAATCATAGTTTACATAATGTAATGTCAACATTTTTATTTTGCTTATAGTTAAAATAAGAATTTCGTCCAAGTCTAGAATTGACATGTTTATTTGTGTCTTGTTTAAGTTCTTAATTTAAAGAAATTGAATTTATCGCGATTTGCATTGGATCATATGTAACTCAAATTTCTAATTCAAAAATTGGGAATGGTTCGTAGTTTTTTGAATTGAAGATTCATACATTTTATAACAGCGGAATCAAAATGTTTAATGAGTTATGAACCCATTGTTTCATATTTAACATTGTTTACAATTAGTAAACACATTTTTGAAAAAGAAAAGTTGAAAAACATCTTACATCTAATGTTAGAAAATTCAATACAAAAACCTTCCAAAGAGCAAACACGACACGAATGTTTTTTTTTTTTTTGCGTTTTCCAAACAGTAGAAGAGTAAACGGTTTGTTGAGATACTTTTTTATTAGTAACGCGAAACAATTTGTTTTACGTGTCGAATTTACAAAGAAATAAGATACATAGAGGTATAAATAGATGAAAATTAAAATTAAAAAAAACACGATTTAAACAGAAAATTATTTAAAAAAAATGAAAAGATGACTGCTGAACCAGCAGTAAATTTAATTCATCGTAATCCTGTGTAATAATAATTTTGTTTCTTATGTCAGAAGCCTCATCTTCTATAATATAAATCTCACCTGTCTGTTTAAATGTATGTATGTATGTATGTATGTATATGTGCCAAGGTTATTTAACCAACGGCTAAAGGTGAGGTAACCATGACAGAAAACTCTAGAGGAGCTTAGGCCCTGTAAGCTGCGGCATATATGACCCACCGGCGTGTGGAATATGCTATGGTGCCCAGAAACCTAAGTTGCAGTCATGGATCAAATGGCATGGTGGGTGAAAGGGCTCTGTAAGCCGTAGTGAAGGCAACTTCCCTAGGAGAAGGAAAACTCTGATATAAAACCTGCGATGACTGCTGCATCCAATGATATTGACCTGCTCTTCTTTTTTGGATCAATATGACAGTTGTTTAGAGAGTGGGATTGTTTTGGTGCAAAGTCTTTCCCCACTATAACAATCCTCATGCACAGGCATTGCTCGATATAAATAAGATACACTTTTATATCGAGTGATGGCAATGTTCGAAAGCGAATTTGCTGTCATCATGTATGTATGTATGTATGTATGTATGGGCGAATGAACTCTTTTTCTGGGTCAACGGCCAACTAGCACCGTGTATATTTGTGTGTGTGTGTATGTGTATTGGGGTAGAGAGGGCTCCCGTAAGCCATGGTGAAGGCAACCTTTCTAGGAGAAGCAAATCTCTGATTTAAAAAACCATAAAGCGGAAGACCAGTACCCGCATTAAGCTGGTCTGCAGTTTAATTTGTTGCTGGCTATCTTGCTCTTGCTCGTTGCTGGATCTCAACATTTTGAACCGAGAGAGAGAGAGAGAGAGAGAGAGAGAGAGACTTAGCTGTCGTACAAAGCTAAGACTCTGTAACATCATATTTGTATAGATACTCCCTCAGACATTTGGGCTCATGGATTTTAAATGTCTGAGGGAGTTGCACTCGTCTGACAAGACGTTGCAATCATCATCATGTATGTATGTATGTATGTATGTATGTCTCGCAAAATTTTCGACAGATTTTCACGAGATGGGTATCATTCTGAAGCTCGACCCTTGGGACGACAAATATCGAAAAGTTGGCCAAAAACATTAATTCCTTCACCCTCAACTTAGCACTTTTATACTGAGAGGGGTCGTTTTTTTTTTTGAGATATTTTCGAAAGTTATCCCCTCTTTTCCATGGACTAGACTAAATTTTAACCTTCACCACTTCCGGTTCGGCGATGGACGCAACGGCAAAGACGTCACGTTTTTTACGTTCTTTTTCTCACTCGCAGTATGGCCT
Source organism: Euprymna scolopes (assembly GCF_053919585.1). Taxonomy (NCBI): domain Eukaryota; kingdom Metazoa; phylum Mollusca; class Cephalopoda; order Sepiida; family Sepiolidae; genus Euprymna; species Euprymna scolopes. Next base: position 159,262,653 of record NC_136490.1, on the reverse strand, counting down.
GCCTGATTACTACCACTTTTTTTTTTGCTCAATACACACCTCCAAACACCCGGGCAACGCCGGGCATCCAGGCTAGTTTATATTTATAGTAAAAAAATTAATGGCGTAATTGTTGTAAATTTAAAAATTTTCTCAAAAATCAAATGAATGATCACTTCCAGAACAGAAAGAAAGATTGAACTTCTTACAGAGATGTGTAGACGCATCTTAATTTTATTGATTCACATTTAAACGTGGTGGAATGACGAAAATACACTTCGAAATTAAGGTGTGGCAGACAGCCGGACAAACTGAGCCTCCCAAAGATATGCGTGGACAGATCTGAAACCTGAAAACCTGACAAAAATTCTAATTCAAACATAAACGTGACAGACTGATGTCTCTCATATATACGCATCTAAAATTAAATACGTCCATCAAACCTACGCGTTTAGTGAGGATAATACTAATTCAAAATGTGTCATAACAAACCGACAGATGGACGGCGACGGAATGTGCCTTTAATTAGTATGTTTTGACGCACCTAGATTTGAACGTGTAGCACCTAGGTCGTCAGTCCGAGTTGTTACCACTTGATTGCCGTCTTGTCCCGTTTGCTGAGCTACAAACAAGAGAATTAAATGTTTAGAACTATATTGTTCGTGCGCATAAAAAAATGGCTATTATAAAATGACTAGCAGAGAGACTCGACGTTGTCTCGAATGATACCGTATAATGGTATATAATAATAATTTACTTAACAAGAGATAGGAGTTAATCCAAAAGTGTTAGCAGTGATCTAGACATGTGATATGAAATCCACACATTATTCCGATATAATAAACTAAGAAGTTTGAATGATGTATTTAAGAGGATAGGTAGGGTGTGTTGGATGAATTACATCTGCTGTAGAGTAGATAGGATTTGAGAGTTTGTTTTGTACGAATCCCTTTGATTTTATTGGCTGCAATCTCACTTTAGTCGCAGGGATAGATGTAAGTATATTTCAATGTGAATCTAACCTGATAAAGCCAGTAAAATGCACACAATTAGTCGTATTTTTTAATATATAATATTGAAAAGTTTTAGTTTTTGAGTTCGGCTATATCTTCGTATGGTAATTTAATATTTTTACGAATGTAAATCCTGCAATAAAATCAACACAATTTTGTTTAGATCATCAAAACTAAAAATAAATTTAAATATTTACTATGATCTCATATATACTATAAAATCAGGTTTTATTAAACTTAATTAAGTGAAATATGAAGCACATCTTCACTTCTAGTGGGAATTTATATAATAGCTTTTCTGATAATTTTCTTTTCTCGGTAGGAAGGGAGATAAATCAGCTTGCTATAAAAAGTTACCGCACTTGCATTTGTTATTAATTTTCGTTTTTATAAGTAGTCGTAAGATTGAAGTACTGATCATATATTTTATTTAGTAGATTTAAAAGATAGTGATCAAATTTCATCACCTTGGTCTAAACTTATTCTGATCATAAAGATATGGTAATTTGGTAATTTTAATATCGTAGGATAGACGGAAGTACATCGTTGAGAGGTTTTATATTTAGTTCCCCATTTAATTAATGTGCAATATTTTATTGAGAATACAATAAGACACAACCTTAGAGATATGAAAATGTTTAGTAAATTAATATGTAATCTTTAATAGACCACCAAAACTATTGTTCTGATTATGCTTAATGACATGTAGTTTCGTACTCTGAACTAATTCGAGTTTCAATTTAACTTATCATTTATTATTTATAAATTGATTAAAGAATTTATAAATTTATTTCTTAGCTTTCAGCTAAATTAAATATGAACATTTCGGCATTGTATTTATTGTTATAAGTATTTTCTAAAATTGTATTATTATAAGTATTTTCTAAAATTTTATTTATTGTTATAAGTATTTTGTAAAATTGTATTATTATAAGTATTTTCTAAAATTTTATTTACTGTTATAAGTATTTTGTAAAATTGTATTTATTGTTATGAGTATTTTATAAAATTGTATTATTATAAGTATTTTCTAAAATTTTATTTATTGTTATAAGTATTTTGTAAAATTGTATTTATTGTTATGAGTATTTTATAAAATGGTATTGTTATGAATAATTTTATAAAATTTTATTTATTGTTATGAGCATTTTATAAAATTTTATTTATTGTTATGAGTATTTTATAAAATTGTATTATTATAAGTATTTTCTAAAATTTTATTTATTGTTATAAGCATTTTGTAAAATTGTATTTATTGTTATGAGTATTTTGTAAAATTGTATTGTTATGAATAATTTTATAAAATTTTGTTTATTGTTATGAGCATTTTGTAAAATTGTATTGTTATGAATAATTTTATAAAATTTTGTTTATTGTTATGAGCATTTTGTAAAATTGTATTGTTATGAATAATTTTATAAAATTTTGTTTATTGTTATGAGCATTTTGTAAAATTGTATTGTTATGAATAATTTTATAAAATTTTATTTATTGTTATGAGCATTTTATAAAGTTTATTTATTGTTATAAGTATTTTATAAAATTGTATTTATTAATATGAGTATTTTTATTAAATTTTATTTATTGTATTTAATGTATTTATGAAAATGTTATATAAAAAAAGCTGTAAATTCTAGGTATCGATGCCTACAAATCTTCTTGAATAGAGACGCGATTATTATAAGTTGTTGATTTTTTAAAAACTTTTAGTTACTGATTTGTTATTCAAATTCTAGAAGTTTACGTATCCCTCATATTTTCTGAAATTTTAAGGATAGGTATTAGACAGCAATTAAAAATATTAATAAAATTTAAATTTCTCTGATTATTTGAAAGGATTTTATGTGGCAAACCATGAGCTCAACCTACCATTTGAAAATTTGAAGATTTTAGATTGTGATTGAATCAAGCCAGTTTTTTTTAGATGGATGTCACCACTTATCAAGGCCCAGAACCCACTCGGGGGATAAGGGTTATTGCGTGTAAAGTAATCAATGGAATAGTGTTGTAGTATTCGTTTTTATTAGAGATTTGATCAAGCGTCATTACTTAAGGGGGCGGTTCAATAGGAACTTGTTTATGTTGGACTTGAAGACATCCAATTTGAAGTCAGGTGGGAAACAGGCAAGCGGTAGAAAGTTCCACAGGCGGGCGGTTCTAAGAAAGAAGCTTTATTCATGGAATCTACGTTTTGATTTAGGCACAGATAAAGAATGGGGAAAATTATTGACAGTGATTTCAGCTAGACGGGTGTTTATCAGGGGGGACCTTGAATTTAATTTTTAAAAACTTAAGATTTAAATTTAAGACTTAAATTTAAGACTTAAATTTAAGGCATGAATTTAAGACATCTCTTAAATCAAAATTGAAATAAGGATACTATATATAAGGTTTAGTAGCGTCATACTTTACTTTTAATAGCTTGCTTTTAATTTGAATGAAAAGATATAAAAGTTGTGTAAAATAATTCTAAAACTGTTCCAGAAACTAATTTTATCCGTCTCAAGACGGGTACTTTTTTGGCAAATATAAAGATATATACGACGCGAATTACTAAAATAACTAATTACACAAATATTATGATAACTCCATGTATTTTATCAAATTTATTTTCATATAAAAAAAGCACATTTACAAAAACTACGTGTTAAAACATGTTACAGGCGTAATGAAAAACCTTATGTCTTCTCCAATATAATAAACGCTGTTATAAAAATGAAAAATTAGGTAATAGAGTTAATATAACATTTTATTTTTATGGCAATTTTCATGACAATATTTTATGACACCTTTATTTTAAAAATTATTTTATGACTTAGTTTATAACCATAGTTATAATATTTTAATACCTTTAATGACAATAAGTTACCTAGTGCGACTGCATGAATTCCGTAGGGAATGAAGCAGAAATGTTTTCTATAGCTTATTAGACCTGAGTGTATATATATATATATGTGTGTGTGTGTGTGTGTGTGTGTGTGCGTGTGTGTGTGTGTGTGTGCATATATAGTGAATAAATGACAAAAACCTATATTCCAAAATTCATGATGTTGACCATCTTATAATTTATTCCTTTAATTCAGTTGACATTTACAATTAATTAAAGGAATAAATTATGAGATGGTTTACATCATGAATTTTGGAATATAGATTTTTGTCAATTATTCACTGTATTGCTCTGTAATTACATTGAGCTTCTTAAATAAGGATTGGTATATATTATAAAAATATATTTCGATAGAAATATATATATATATATTAAAAGTTCAATTTATAATATTTGAAAACGCATGTTTTTTTTCATGAGAGAGTATGTTACCGATTAAAGTATAACTTTTGCTTAATATAGAAAATATAGAGGAAATATAAATTATATATATGACATAAATATAATTATATATATGACATAAATATAGAAACATAAAAGAATTTGCTACATTAAAAAATACAGTAATAACATATGTTTACTGTTTGTTGAAGGTTGCTAATGAAACAGATCTGTAACATATACTCTTATAAGAAAATAAAAAGAAACGTATGTTTTCCAAAATTGTTTAACTTAAAAAAAATCTATTTTTATATCATCAATGCTTTGATCCTCATCTAGCATCAATTGAAATGGATAGTGTTGTGGAGAGCCCACTAATTAACATAGGCGGGTGAGTGAGATATATAAAGGTATCAATCACCAATACCGGAGGAGTTCGGCAAAGATCGACAAATAGGCAAGACGCCTATGTTACCTCCAGTAAGACATGCAACACGCCACCTGCTGGAATATCTCCAACTGAAGTATATCTGAAGACATGTAAATATGCATATAACTTTTCTTCCTAACATGTTATTGTATACCTTACTTTCGTGTTCTTGTTAATTATTTGTGCTGACACAACATATAGCTATCGTCTTGGAGAGGCTCCATGTTTTGACAAGCTTCTAGGCTTGACCTTTACTCTTGATTTGAAATGGAACATGTACATCAAATATATTGTCAAGGTTGCTGGAAAAATGGTGGGATCCTTTTATCGATCCAGTAGATTTCTCACTGCTGATGCAATTCTCTATCTATATAAAAGCCCAAAGATGGAGTACTGTTGAAACATCTAGACAAGAACTGCTAAAAGCAACTTATACTACCTGGACAGAGTTCAAAATAGGCGTCATAGCTTAGTGGAGGACACCCTTTTCTCTGACCTCTTTCCCACAGAAGATACGCGGGAGCCCGTCTTTGTTTTATCGTTATTTTTATGGCAAGTGCTGCTCGTCTGAGCTCCAATCTCTGGTCCCCCTCGCCAATCTTTCACGAAAAACTCGCGTCTAGCTGAAACCACTATCAATAATTTTCCCACTCTTTATCTGTGGCTAAATCAACACGTAGATTCCATAAAAAGCTTCTTTCTTAGAACTGCAAGCCTGTGTAACTCACTTCCATTTGCCTGCTTCGCATCTGACTACAACTTGGTTGTCTTCAAGTCCAACATAAAAAATTCTTGATGAACCGCCTCCTTAAGTTTTATCAAATCTCCATTACTAACGATTACAATATTATCCCATTGACCACTGTGCGCTCTATAACTCTTATCCTCAAGTGGCCCCCGGGCCTGGATAAGTGGTGACTCCTATGTAAAAATATACATACACACAATACACACACACACACACACACACATATATATATATATATATGCTCTGAATATAATTGATTATCAGACAAATGAATTTGTTATGGTACTACCTATAGTATATCATTGTCTAGCTTTCAATGACTGGAAAAACATCACTCTTAGAATATTTACAAGAAAAACATAAACGCATATATATATATATATATATATATATATATATATATATATATATATATATATATACATATATATATATATGTATGTGTGTGTGTATATATATATATATATATATATATATATATACAGATACACATACGTATATATATATACATATATATGTATATATAAGCATATATAAAGTAGGGGACGTGTAGATAGATAGATAAGATAGATAGATAGATAGATAGATAGATAGATAGGGCGAGAGAGAGAGAGACAGTGGGACGTATAAATAGATATATAGATTGAAAAAAAAAAGTGAGAGTTTTATTGGGGGGGGGGTCAAACAAGTCAACACTTTTTAGATGAAATTTTTTATATAAATAGGAACAGGCAATAAATAATTGTACAAAGCTTAAAATTAAACTGCAGTCTTGGACATTTTCAATCCTCAGAAGTTTATCCGATTCATCTCTAACCATTTTTCTTACACAACAAAACAAACCCGAAGAGTAAACAGTGTGTAATCACGTAATGTCAGATTCAAAAAACACACACAGATATATATTTGAAATTAGTATATTTAGGCTGAATTTTCATTCAAGCAAACATAATTGAATACTACGAAGGTAGTTTATTTTATTATTCTTTTTTATTTTTGGGATTTTTTGTATAATATTTTTATATTAAAATCGAGGACATTAATAAAAGTCCCATGAGTGTCACGAGCGCTTTCGATTCGTTTACGAATCATCTTCAGGTGAAATTGGTGTAAATGGTGCGGTGAAATTGAATTGGAGTAAAAATTGAAATAAGGAAAGTAAAATTTTAAATAGATTGAAGACAGCTGCGATGAATTAAAAAAAATAAAAGTCGATTAAAAGTTGGTTAAAAACAAAGTACATTTAAAAAAAGCTGATCTCTAACCTCCAAATGATGAATTGAACTGCTCAGAATTTGTTCACATTGTTAGTAAAATAACACCAAGAAATTTAAAAAACTGAAAGAAACAGAAAACACAGAAATAGGAAACAGAATAAAACTCTAATGTCAAAAACGACTCAAATTAGATTTTGTTGCCGTATATTTTTAAATATGTTCTGCGGAAAACATTGTCATCGTTTAGTTGAAGTCGAATTCAATTGAAATAAATAAATAAACATTTAAAATAACCACGTTTTTGAAAGTTTCATAATAGATATCATGTATATATATATATATATATATATATATATATATATATATTTATATGTATATATATATATATATATATATATATATATATATATATATATATATATATATATATATACTAGCATTTCAGTCCGACGTTGCACGGGTGTTTGGATATGTCTGTTGAGCAAAAAAAAAAAAGAAGAAAAGTGGTAGTAGGAAGGCAGTCTCGGGGGAAAACCTGACGTCTATGCTGTTACGACCACCGCAAAACCGGAAGTGACATTCTTTAAAATTAAGGCTAGACAATCAAAAGGAATGGATGAATTTCAAAAGTATCGGCGAAAAAAGAGCCCCCCCCCCCTGTAGAAGTTCCAGTTGTAGGGGAAAAATGTTTTTAGCCAGTTTTTCGATATTTGTCGTCTGAAAGATCGAACTTAAAAACGATACTGATCTTGGTAAAATCCGTCGCCTCCGTCAAAAGTTTTAGGCAGACATACATACATACATACATACATACATACATACATTTATATATTGGTAACTAAAAATTTTCGACCCAAAACAATTAAAAAGCTTGCCCTATCTCTGAATACCCATTATGTAAAATTTCAAATGTTTAGTCCAGAAATTGTCTGAGTAATTTGGTAGAGACCGCAGAGGTAAATTTCTTTTAACTTTGACCCCTATTATGACCCCTTAACATTTATTGTTTTAGGCTCAAATCAAGTTATCAAGTTAGATCCATGTCCAAGAAACCTATATCTAAAATTTCAAGTGTTTAGACCCAAAATTGTCGGAGGAGTTTGGCAGAGTTCTCAAAGGTCAAATCGTTAAATCCTTAACAGCCAAATTTCTGGCCGAAAACCAATCGCAAAGATTTTCCCAAATCTCAGTACCCTGTATATTACATTTCGAGTATGCAGACTTAAAATTGAGAGAGTTATTGCGTAGGGAAGTTTACACAGACACACAGACATACACAGACACGTTTACCTTTATAGATATATAGACTAGCATGGTGGCCGGCGTTTTCCGGCTGTTTGGATGTGTATGCTGAGAAAAAAAACAAACAAAAAAAAACGGTCAATATTTTAAAACTTTGAACCCTGTTATGTGTCTCTACCAAATTACTTACACAATTTCTGGTTGATCCATTTGAAATTTTACATAAATGTTATTCAGCGATAGGGCAAGCTTTTTAATCGGTTTGGGTCGAAATATATAAATGTATGTATGTATGTTTGCATGTCTGCCTAAAACTTTCGACATAGGCGACGAATTTTCACAAGATCAGTATCCTTTTGAAGCTCGACTCTTTAGACGACAAATATCGAAAAATTTGCTAAAAACATTTATATCTTCACCTTCAACTGGGCATTTTCTACAGGGAGTCGTCGCTTTTTTCGCCGATATTGTCGAAAGTCATCACCTCTTTTCGATTGTCTAGCCTTAATTTACACCTACGTAAATTCTGGTTTGGCGGTGGTTATAGCAGCAAAGACGTCAGGTTTTTTTCCCCCCGTTATTTTCCTCATCCGCGTACGAATTCGAGCCTGCCTTTCTACTACCACTTTTTTTTTTGCTCAACATACACCTCCAAACACCCGGGCAACGCTGGGATGAAATTCTAGTATATTATATTGTATAGAGAGAATTAGACCTGGAGTCTAAAGGGCAGAGTTTATTTACATGTATTAAAAATGTATTAATACTTTTGAAAGGACAGTGTCTATAGTACTGAAGGTATATAATAAACTCTATAGGTATATGTATCCTAGAGCTATATTAATATTGAGTAAAAAGATTAATGATTGTGAATCAATTTAAAAAAGAAAAACAAATAAAATCAACTTGAGACAAGATACAGCAGCATGCCCAAACATATATTGATTAAACTTAAAACAATGTTTCTAATGAAACTTAATAAGAAATATTCACTTTACTTACTACAAAAATGCTAGTTTTATTTTTGTGTCTTAAACTTCTCCCCCCTATTTTTTTGCTGATGGGAAGATTATATTCGAAGACTAAACCTTTATCAATTATTGTCAATAATTATTGTCAATTTTGAATAAAATGAATTTCGTCTCGGAAACGATCGTACACTCAAGTTGATTTTGTTTGTCTTTCCTTTTGAAACTGATTCATAATTTACAATTATTAATCTTTTTACTCGATATAAAATTTAATTTAAATTGAATCAAAAAATTATCTTTATTTTAAGTAATGTACATTCTGTTGCACTTTAAAAAAATCGTTGAAAAATTTATATCTATATCATTAATTGCTAGAGGAAAGATAATGTTTTTAAAGTGCACCAAAATGTGCATTACATAAAATAAATCCAACGTAATTTTTTGATTCAATTTAAATTAAATTTTTATACCTTACTTTGTAAAAGTTATAAAAGTGCACTTTGAAGATAAATAAATTTCAAATTCAATTCTGTACCTTTATTTTTTAAAATAAAAAACAAGTAAAATAAAATAAAAACAAGTAAAATAAAATAAAAGTAAAAACATTTTGTTTAACAATTTTCATGGCTTGGATGAAATGCTTTTCTAACTTGTATCCTGTCTTTTTAAGATTATATTTTAAAACTCTCCTTCTCTCTATTTCAGTTTGTATTCCTCCTCACAATACAGCTCATTTTTGCAACCCCCTCTCTATATTATTGCAGGTCTGAATATTCTCTCTGTTTCAGTTTGTATTTCTCCTCACACCACAACTAATTTTTTGCAACCTCCTCTTTGTAATACAGGTCTGAATAATGAGAAAATCTGAATTTAAAATACTTTTTTTAGATTAAATTGATTTAAACATCTTTCAGAATAAAAAATCTTTAAAATTTAATATATTTCATATAAATTTAATTAACAATTATCCAGTATATAACGAGAAAAATAGAGATGAAAATTTCAAAAGGAGTGTATAACTGGTTACGGTCAATAGTAGTCTTCGCCAGCGAAAGTCTTTGTTATTATTATTCTATTATTATTATTATTTAAAACATTTTGTGTCCTGCTCTTTCGCGCGAGGACTAATATATATATATATATATATATATATATATATATATATATATATATATATATATAGAGAGAGAGAGAGAGAGAGAGAGAGAGAGAATGTTTATTATGCAAAAATTATTACTATTATTATTAAGGAACGATATAGAAACCAAAATTATGATTCATTAATTTTGTATACCAAAAGATTTCTGGATGTGACTTAAATCTTGGAAACGGGGTGTTTAGTTTGTGAAGGCGGGTAGATGAGGTTGAGTGGTAAAGATGTGTCATAAGAAAAGAATAGGGGCGAGAGGGGAGAGTAGCGGAGGTAATTACATTCCAGTCTGGTCAAGAGGGGAGAGGTTTATAGCTAAACTTTAGTTTTAGGAGATGAGTGTCTATTCTTTAATCTAAAGTTGTTCAAGTTCTTTTTTATTTTCATTAGGACCGTTTCTTTATCGTGGTTTCAGCAAATCTTATCTAATCGCTCCAAAATTGAAAATTACAGAAAATACTAATAGTACATTATATTTTCGCACGATTGTTTACATATTTTTATGTGTTTCTACAAGCGTCTTCGTTAAATTTCGATTTGTAGCGATTATTTTTTATTTAACATTAATTAGTTTGGTTTTTATTTAATACTAGCGAGGGGTACACGGTGTTGCCCGGGTGTTTGTAGGTGTGTGTGAAAGAAAACAGGTGCCCGTGAAAAAAAAACAAAGCCTTGACGACGCGCAGTTGGAAAATAGTAAAGTGTGAAAAAAAACAGGTGCTCGTTTTTGATTGACGTGACGGCGATAGGTATTCAGCAGTCAGCATTTTGTGCGGGACAGTTTTTAATGAGGTCAATAAATCGGTTTGTTTGATTTTAAAAACCCGCTCCCCCGTCTGATATGACGAAGTCGACAAACGTTCACTGACTCTAGGCCTGTTGGATTTATTTGTTCCCCTACCGAGCAAATTAGGCACAAGGCCAATTTTTAACGTGAGGAGTGAAGGGAGGGGGAAGGGAAAAAGGGGACCAGCTCCCGAGAGGTGGGAAATGGGAACTGGTTAAAGGTCAGGCATGTGGGGTTGCCCCCACATCTGGTCTTTGCTAGTCATAGCTAGTCCTAGCTAGTCATAGCTTGCAGTATCTGCCGGAACAGACACTACACCTTGATCTTGTCACCCGGGCCCCGGAGGGCGCGCGGGCAAGTGGCCTGTCGGCCTGTTGGATTTATTTGCTCCCCCACCGAGCAAATTAGGCACAAGGCCAATTTTTAACGTGAGGAGTGAAGGGAGGGGAAAGGGAAAAAGGGGACCAGCTCCCGAGAGGTGGGAAATGGGAGCTGGTTAAAGGTCAGGCAGGTGGGGTTGCCTCCACATCTGGTCTTTGCTAGTCATAGCTAGTCCTAGTTAGTCGTAGCTTGCAGTATCTGCCGGAACAGATTCTACACTTTCATCTTGTCACCCGGGCCCCGGAGGGCGCGCGGGAAAGCGGCCTGTCGGTCTGTTTTGGTTTATTTGCTTCCCCACTGAGCAAATTAGGCACAAGGCCGTTTTTTAATGTGGAGAGAGAGGGAGGGAGAGGGAAAGGGGGGGGTCTCCCGAGAGGTGGGAAATGGGAGCTGGATAGTTACTGTGGTAACTCCTAGAAAGGTTGCCTTCACCATGGCTTATGGGAACCCTCTCCACCCCAATACACATACACACACAGAAATATACACGGTGCTAGTTGGCCGTTGACCCAGAAAAAGAGTTCATTCGCCCATACATACATACATACATACATACATACATACATACATACATACATTTTCGCTTATATATATATATAGATTAACCATTTTTCATTTAACATTAATTATTTTTTATTTAACATTAATTATTTTTTATTTAACATTAATTATTTTTATTTAACACTAACTGTTTTTATTCAATATTGATTAGTTTTTTTTATTTAATATTAACCATTTTTTATTTAACATTAATTATTTTATTTATTTTTTTTATTTTTTTTTTTTTTACACAGTGATCACCACTTATCAAGGCCCGGAAGCCACTCAGGGATAAGGGTTATTGCAAGTACATCACGTTAGTGAGGAGATTTTATGAAGTGTTTAATTAGGGGGGCGGTTCATTAGGAATTTGTTAACATTAGACTTGAAGACACCCAAGTTGTAGTCCGGAGGGAAGCAGGCAGACGGAACAGAGTTCCACAGGCGTGCAGTTCTAAGAAAGAAGCTTTGCTCATGAAATCCGCGTTTTGATTTAGGCACAGATATAGAGTGGGGGAAATTTTTCACAGTGGATTCAGCTAGACGGGTGTTTCTCGTGAAAGTTTGGCGAGTTATTTAACATTAATTATTTTTATTAAACATTAATTGTTTTTTATTTAACATTAATTATGTTTATTTAACATTAATTATTTTTATTTAACATTAATTGTTGTTATGTAAAATTAATTGTTTTTTATTTAACATTAATTATGTTTTTAATTAATCTTAACCATTTTTCATTTAATATTAATTATTTTTTATTTAACATTAATTAGTTTTTATTTAACATACATTACTTTGTTTTTTATTTAATATTAACCAGTTTTCATTTAACATTAATTGTTTTTTTAACATTTAGTCTTTTTATTTAACATTAATGATTTTTCATTTAAGATTAATTGTTTTTATTTAACATTAATTATTTTTATTTAACATTAATTGTTTTTATTTAACATTAATTAGTTTGTTTTTTATTTAATATTAATCATTTTGTATTTAGCATTAATTATTTTTTTTATTTAACATTAATTATTTTTATTCAACATTAATTAGTTTGTTTTGTTATTAATATTAACCATTTTTTATTTAACATTAATTGTTTTTATTTAACATTAATAATTTTTATTTAGCGTTAATTATTTTATTTAACATTAATTAGTTTGTATTTTTATTTAATATTAACCATTTTTTATTTAACATTAATTATTTTTTTATTTAACATTAATTATTTTTTTTATTTAATATTAACTATTTTTTATTTAATATTAACCATTTTGTATTTAATATTAACCCTTTTTTATTTAATAATAACCATTTTTTATTTAATATTAATTATTTTGTATTTGATATTAACCCATTTTTATTTAATATTAGCCAATTTTTATTTAACATTAATTCTTTATTATTTGACATTAATTATTTTTATTTAACATTAAGTATTTTTTATTTAACATTAATTGTTTTTATTTAACATTAATTATTTTTATTTAGCGTTAATTATTTTTATTTAACATTAATTAGTTTGTTTTTTTATTTAATATTAACCCTTTTTTATTTAACATTAATTATTTTTTATTTAACATTAATTAGTTTGTTTTTTATTTAATATTAACTATTTTTTATTTAATCTAGAAGTGTAAGCCATTTGGAGTTTCAGAAAAGTTTCAGATGGTTTGCTGTTACACACAAGTCCTGGGACGTGACTTGTTTGTACCTATTTACTATGCCTCCCCACGGGACAGAGTTAGACACCAGGGTTGTTTTTTAACGTGGAGAAAAGGTACAAAAATAAAAATTGTCTCAGTCGTGAAGGATTTCTCCTCCACCGAAAGAGAACAAGAAATAGAAGTGCAGCATCTGAAGAACAGATACTACACTTTGATCTTGTCCCGAAGGCCAAGATTTGTAGTAGACAGTTCCACAGAACAAAATATTCTTACCGTGTCGAAACCCGGAAAAAGAACATGTGAAATTGCTCCAGAAAAGGTTTAATATTTATGAAGCAATTCTGGTTTCTGATTGGTTGGTAGCAGAACGTGAATAAATTTTATTCGTGAGTTCTTAGCAGCATCGTTTATAAATAGAATCGTCCGACTGTGTGGGATCATACCCAATTAATCCTCCTGGATGATGGGATGTCTCCTAGCGGCCTCGGCTGCAGGGAGACAGGGTAGTACAAGTCAAGGATTCGTCACTTGACACTCAGCCCAACAGGTGAGGGGCCGGGAACCGGCCCAGCACCTGTTGGACTGAGGTACACCGCCTGGGTAATACCTAGGAGGTCCACCCTCCCAGGCCTTGCCACCGGGCTTTCCGGTGAGGCAAGTTTATTGCTTGCTGCCTGAGGCGCCCCGACCGGGGAATGCCGACGGGGTTACTCAGGCAATTTTTAAAATTGCAGGAGTGCCCCTCCTTTAGGGGAGCCTGCGGGTATCCCACTTTCCAGGCCTTGTGCCAAATATTGCCGATGTGGGCGGCAATTAAATATATACCCCATTAATCCCAAAATATTGCAACATTTAACATCAATTGCTTTTATTTAACATTAATTTGTTGTATTTAATATTAATTGCTTTTTATTTAACATTAATTAGTTGTTTTTTTTATTTAATATTAGCCATTTTTTATTTAACGTTGATTATTTTTTTATTTAACATTAATTGTTTTTATGTAACATTAATTAGTTTTTTTTTTATTTAATATTAACCATTTTTTATTTAATATTAACCATTTTGTATTTAATATTTACCCTTTTTTATGCAATAATAACCGTTTTTTATTTAATATTAACCATTTTGTATTTAATATTAACCCTTTTATATTTAATATTAACCATTTGTTATTTAACATTAATTCTTTATTATTTAACATTAATTATTTTTATTTAACATTAATTATTTTTCTTTAACATTAATTATTGAACCTGGCATAGTGATATGAGAAAAGAACTAGAAAGAAGCAACCATAGTAAAAGTGAATGTTTCCAGGAATGCTTGGTTAAACAAACCTAGGACGGGGAAACCAAAATAGCAAAGTCTTATGTAAGGCATGAAAAGAAACTGGAGTTTTAGGAAGATCTCCACCATTCCAGTAATTATAGGAACAACCAGATTCATGGAAAATGATTTCAAAGACTATATGGAAAATATACACGGCGAGCGAAGTTCATGAGCGATACAAATAATTGCATTTGAAGGGACGGTTAGAATCTTAAAAAGATCTCTCAGTTGGAAAGTGTGAGATAGAAGGCGAATGAGTTGAATCCTATCGGATGCCCTATCCCCCAGATAGAACAAAATTATAAGAAATGTATATATATATATATATATATATATATATATATATATATATATATATGAAAGAGAGAGAGAGAAAGAGAGAGAGAAAGAGAGATGCATAGATAGAGGAAGAAAAAGAAATAAGAGTGTTATAAGAAAGATAACATATATATATATGTGTGTGTGTGTGTGTGTGTGTGTGTGTGTGTGTGTGTGTGTGTGTGTGTGTGTGTGTGTGTGGTTTTAAATTTAATAGGCGGAAGTCTCTCGAGAGCTCTTTCAGCTATCATCTCATCAGGAGAAAATCGATCGCGTAAAAATAATAATACTATGTCGAAAGTAAAGAGTTCTGATGGGGAACAATTGAATGTGCCAAAAATTACGGCGCCTTCAATAGTTCCCCATCAGAACTCTTTACTTTCGACATAGTATTATTATTTTTACGCGATCGATTTTCTCCTGATGAGATGATAGCTGAAAGAGCTCTCGAAAGACTTCCGCCTATTATATTTAAAACTTTATTTAAATTTTGTACCTCTAAACATTTATCTAGTGTACATTTATCTAGTGTATATAGAGAGAGAGATAGAGAAGGAGGGGAACAGAGGAAATGGTTTGATATAAGCAGAAAAATAGATAGATAGATAGATAGATAGATGCACATTTATGATTGCGAACATATTTTTCACTTTATTGGTAAATGAATATTTATGTGTTCAAAAGTATTAAAGCCAAAAGCTATTTCGGTATTATTTTAATGTCGAGATAAACGTCAGCGCATGTGTAAAAAGAATGATTGTTTCTGATTGCTCCTATTACGTGTCGGACCTCCGCATGGTCGTTACTAATCTCAGAATTATTGTCAGCGTAGGACAACAACACTAATAAACATGAATTTTTCCACCCGTCTGTTTCGTATCAATCACTCAACATTACCTTTGTGTTTGCACCGGCTCACCTCGATCAGTGACAGTTATGTTCTTTTACTCAGAGACACGAGGTTTCTTCTGCAATCCTCGCATTCTTATTTTCAGAAGGAAAATCACTGACTTAAAGACAGAGTTTTTTCCCCGAAATCCGATACTGTCTTCAAGTGTCGACGCTTTCGTTGTGGATTCGACGATGTAATTTGCAACTGTATAAACTTTGCCACAATAGTTGAATAAAATTGAATTTTTATGAATCAGAAAATTTTGAAGGGTTTGATTATTTTACTATTTCTTTGTGTCCCCACGAGGGTAAAGTTAGACACAAGGTCGAATTTTAATGTGAGGAAAGGAAAGTTCCACAAAAAGGGGCACTTTAGATGTTCTAAGCTCAAAGGCCTAGAAACGGCTTGACTGTTTTCTTGGCATTGGTTTCCCTAAATTCTTTTTGAATAAATACTTACAGGAAAGAAACGTTAAGGTTGCTGTTATACATAACTGAAAACGGACCTAACTGAATCCAATCAATCAAACAGTTATTTTTACAGCAAAAAAGAAAAAAAAATGCAAAGTGCAACAAGATATGTAAAAAGAAAGTCATAAGTTAGAAGATATTGCATGTATATACCATTAGAATGTTTATACCATTAGAATGTTTATATCATTAGAATGTTTATACCATTAGAATGTTTATATCATTAGAATGTTTATACCATTTGAATGTTTATACCATTAGAATGTTTATATCATTAGAATGTTTATATCATTTGAATGTTTATACCATTTGAATGTTTATATCATTAGAATGTTTATACCATTAGAATGTTTATACCATTAGAATGTTTATATCATTAGAATGTTTATACCATTTGAATGTTTATATCATTAGAATGTTTATATCATTAGAATGTTTATACCATTAGAATGTTTATATCATTAGAATGTTTATACCATTAGAATGTTTATATCATTAAAATGTTTATACCATTAGAATTTTTATACCATTAGAATGTTTATATCATTTGAATGTTTATACCATTAGAATGTTTATACCATTTGAATGTTTATACCATTAGAATGTTTATATCATTTGAATGTTTATATCATTAGAATGTTTATACCATTAGAATGTTTATATCATTAGAATGTTTATACCATTTGAATGCTTATACCATTAGAATGTTTATATCATTAGAATGTTTATATCATTAGAATGTTTATACCATTTGAATGTTTATATCATTTGAATATTTATATCATTTGAATGTTTATACCATTAGAATGTTTATATCATTAGAATGTTTAAATCATTAGAATGTTCATATTATTTGAATGTTTATATCATTTGAATGTTTATATCATTTGAATGTTTATACCATTTGAATGTTTATATCATTAGAATGTTTATATCATTAGAATGTTTATACCATTAGAATGTTTATACCATTTGAATGTTAATACCATTTGAATGTTTATATCATTAGAATGTTTATATCATTAGAATGTTTATACCATTTGAATGTTTATATCATTTGAATGTTTATACCATTAGAATGTTTATATCATTAGAATGTTTATACCATTAGAATGTTTATATCATTAGAATGTTTATATCATTATAATGTTTATATCATTTGAATGTTTATATCATTATAATGTTTATACCATTTGAATGTTTATATCATTAGAATGTTTATATCATTAGAATGTTTATACCATTTGAATGTTTATATCATTTGAATGTTTATATCATTTGAATGTTTATATCATTAGAATGTTTATACCATTTGAATGTTTATATCATTAGAATGTTTATATCATTAGTATGTTTATACCATTAGAATGTTTATATCATTTGAATGTTTATACCATTTGAATGTTTATATCATTAGAATGTTTATATCATTAGAATGTTTATACCATTTGAATGTTTATATCATTAGAATGTTTATATCATTAGAATGTTTATATCATTAGAATGTTTATACCATTTGAATGTTTATACCATTAGAATGTTTATATCATTAGAATGTTTATACCATTAGAATGTTTATATCATTTGAATGTTTATATCATTAGAATGTTTATACCATTTGAATGTATATACCATTAGAATGTTTATACCATTAGAATGTTTATACCATTAGAATGTTTATACTATTTGGATATTATACACTCCGAATCCATATACCATTTGAACGTATATACCATCTAAATATTCATACCGTCTGAATGCATATACTAACTGGATGTTTATACCATTTGAATATATGCAACATTTGATTATATGTAACATTTGAATGTTAAAACCTGGCAGATTCTCGAATTCACAATATTCCTAATGTTATTTCAGGAATCATTAGTTGACTATTATGAAATACTGTTTCATGGAATTTAAAAAACAAAGCAACATACTTATGGCTCCCCAGCAGTGTTGATCAAACACTACCTCCCTTAATCACAAAAATAAAACAATGTTCTGAATATTGGATCTAGTTTCTTGCTTCAAATTAATTTGGCTAACCTATTCATGCTATTGATAAAATATCTTCCTTACCTGTGACACTCGTCATTGTCTCTAAATCCTAAATGGTTAGATATTTAAACGCTGCCCACCTCAGCATTGTGTGACACAAAGAAAGTCGGAAAAGTGGAGTGTCAAACAAGTTTCCCTAAAAAAGGGGCACTCTTGCCTAGGAAAAATTGCCTGATCATTCCGTGTCGGGGCGCCTCAGACAGCAAACAATTAACTTACCACACCCGAAAGCTGGGTGGCAAGGCCTAAGTGGGTGGACCTTCTGGGTGATACGCAAACGGCGTACTTCAGTCCGACATGTACTGTGCCAGCTTCTAGCCTCGCGCCTGTCGGGCTTATTGTAAGGAACGCATTCTTGACTGGTTATTTATCTACCCGGTTATCAAGCAACTGAGGCAGTTAGGAGACTCCACCCATTTAAAATGAACGGGTATTTAAACCCTACCCACCTCAGCATAATATGACACAAGGTAAGGAAAGTGGGCTGTAAAGCAAGCTCCCCTAAAGAAGAGACACTAGAAAAAAATTCCCGAGCATCCCTTTCGGCATTCCCCGGTCGGGGCGCCTCAGGCAGCAAGCAATAAACTTACCCCACTCGAAAGCCGTATGCAAAGGCCTGGGAGGGTAGAACTTCTGTGTGATTACCAGACGGCATACCTCAGTCCAACAGGTACTGGGCCAGTTTCTGGCCCCACACCCGTCCAGCTGATACTGAGGTACGGATTCTTGACTGGTACTTAATCTATTTCAAGAAACCGAAGCGGCAAGGAGATAGTATACATTCAAAATAGATTTATTTTTAAACGCTGCCCACCTCAGCATTAGGTGACACAAGATCGGGAAAGTGGGCTGTAAAGCATACTCCCCTAAAAGAAAAGGAAAATTGCATGAAAATTCCCTTGGGCATTCGCTGGTCGGAGCGCCTCAGGCAGTAAGCAATGAACTTACTCCACCGAAAACCGTGTGGAAATGCTTGGGAGGGTTGACCTCCTGGGTGATACCAAGACGGCGTACCTAATGTCCGAAATTTATCCATACGGTGTACCGCATAAGTCCGGCCGGTTGTCAAGAACTGATTCTTAATTGGTAATTTATCTATCCGGTTGCCAAGCAACCAAAGCAGCAAAGAAACTCTACCCATTAAAATGAATAGATATTAAAACGCTGCCCACCTCAGCATTATGTGACACAAGGTCTGCAAAGTGGGGTGTGTAGCAAGTTCCCTTAAAGGAGAGCAACTCTTGCCTAACAAAAATTGTATGAATATTCCCGTCGCTATTTCACCGCTCGGGGCACCTCAGGCAACAAGCAATAAACTTACCCTACCCAAAAGCCGAGTGGCAAGGTTTTCGAGAGTGGGGATTCTGGGTGAGACGTAGACGGCGTACCTTATCAGTCCGACAGTTACTAGACCAGTTCCTGGCGATGCACTTATCGAGCTAATTGTCAAGAACTGATTCTTGACTGGTACTTTATCAACTTTGTCCCCAAGCAATCGAAGCAGCAAAGAGGCTCTACCCATTCAAAATGCATAGTTATTTAAACGCTGCCCACCTCAGCAATATGTGATACAAGATAAGAGACGGGAGATGTCAGAAAAGTTACCTTAAATGAAGAGAACTCTCGCCGTGCTAAAATTGCCTGAACATCCCCTTCGACATTCCTCGGTCGAGCCGCTTCATGTAGCAATAGTTTTATCCTACCTGAAAGCCAGGTAGCTAGAGATGAGAGGGTAGACCTCCTGGGAGATACCCAGACGATGTCCTTCAGTTCGACAGGTACTGGGTCAGTTTCTGGCCCCACAACTGTTCGACTGATTGTCAAGAACGGATACCTGACTGGTGCTTTTGTTATATAGCTGTTCGAGCAGAAGAGTAAGTTATCTATCTATCTATCTATCTATCTATCTATCTATCTATCTATCTACCTCTTTATCTATTTATTTATTTATCTATCTATCTATCTAATTTGCGAAGTAAACGTAAAAGAGACGTGAAGCTATGTTTTGATGGGTTATAAAAACATATCAAAATATGTCAAACTCGGTGACCTGGTTAAGTCTGCACCGGCAGGTATCTTAGAAGCTGACTGGAATCGGCGTGTATTCTGTCATGGGTTTTGGTTTGCTGGAAATAGTGCTGAGTTGGATTCCGGATATCGAATAGAACGGATGGGCTAATGGGTCTTCCCTCCCTCTCAGAGGGAGGTGACGCGTCTCAAAATAGAGACTTGGAGAAATCCAGAGGCAAAAAATATTCACTTTCAATTTTTCTGCGTAACGACACTTGGGAAATGAAATAAAATATATAAAACAAATCATCGTCTTGAATCGTTTGCCCAACAGATTTCAGCTCCATCCAAGGGCAGATGAAATTCCCAGGTAGGCCAAACGACAGAAGGTCAACAATGCAGTTTAAAAGATATGTCGTAAATACATGTTGTAAATACGCATGTACGCATCAACACCTAGAAGAGACTAATCGGACCGTCAAATAGACTGTTACAGATATAGATAGATAAGACAACATATGGTCCAAATAGAGTAAAACCAATCCATCCATGCTTCTATTCAGTCTTGAAAAACAAAAGATACCTCTTAGGGGCAGTAGCACGTGTAATTGTGAGGCAAGGGTTGTACAATCACAACCACACCTCCCCTGAATCGACACTATTTGAGTCCAGTAGCAAGGAGAAAACCAGGACGACTGGAAACAATGCCGAGATAAGCGGAGAGTACATACAGCACCTGAAAGTACCAAATGGTCACCCCTTTTGTACTGACCAGGTTCAACGTTGCTTAACTTCGGTGAACTAATAGACAATTTCAAGACACTATACATATGTACGTTTTAAATAGTAAAATATATAACATTTTTGAAGTTATACACACATTCCCTTTTTTGATACCCCACTATCAAACAATATTTTTTTTTGGTACGGTGACAATATGTCTTTCTGGTGCCGTGCATTGCCTTCCCAAATGAGGGGGTATGACGTACCTGGAGAAGTCACACACACAACGTTGAAAAAAAAAATGAAAATAAAATACAGTAAAGAGAAAAGAATGGTCATAGAAGGAAAACAAGTATATAAGTAAATCCACGCATATAGATGTAAAGAAAAGGAAACCTAGTACGGACGAAAGACAAAAGTTAAAACGAAAAACCATAAAAAAGAAAAAAGCTCACAAAAGTAAGAAAACGGAAAGACTAGAAAAAGGGGGGAAAACAGTTAGAATCGTCACATGACAATTAAATTTTTAAAAAATTGTATATGTTAAACATTTGGAGGAGCAATACAACAAAAAAAAGGAGAGTAAAAAAAAAATGTACAAGGGTAGAGAGAAGAAGCTTGTCAAAAACACAGAAAAACTCGTGTGTTCGAGGAAAAAGCAAAGGAAAATAACACAACAGAATTGCTATATTTTCGAATGATTATGAGAGCGAAAGAATTAAATAGCCGAAAATTGTTTTTAAATGTGATCAGTTCAATCGGGCAAATGTGCTGGCAAACGCCCAACTACTAGGATGGGTTGTGACACGTAGATATGCGCGTCAGTATGAAATCCATGGATAACTGATTTGAGTTTTTTTTTTTTTTTTTTTTATAAAACGATAGAGTGGGACTGACCTTTTTTTTCTTAATGATTCCTGAATTCTTTTGTTGAAGTATTTATCGTGATTTTTTTGTTGTTTGTTTTTGCTTTAATGTTGTTAAGAAATTGTGGAATTAAAAACTGATGACGTGGACATTTTAGTACACGGAATCGTTTTTATTGGTTTGAATTTTTGTTATTTGATTGTGTCTCAAGTCTTGACTGAAGAGAATCGGTTTTATTTTTATTATTTATTATTATTTTTCTTTTTTTTTTAGAACAACATTCTGGTAGTTTATTTGTCGCGTTGTATTATTGTCGCAAGTTGGAGGAGTTGAGTGTCTGGCTTGTGGGGTTATTTAAATGATTAATAATTTTTAAAATAATAATATAATTGCATCCTCAATTTTTGTGTCCAGAAATGTAGCTTGTGTTCCTCTACGCTAACAATTTTATTCTAATTCTTTGGATATATCAGATGTTAACTTTTTTCAAATTCCACGTGATCGTTTATTTATTTATATTTATTTTTTTTTACACAGTGGTCACCACTTATCAAGGCCCGGAAGCCACTTAGGGATAAGGGTTATTGCAAGACATTACGTTAGTGTGGAGATTTGATGAAGTGTTTACTTTTTTTTTTTTTTTTTTTTTTTTTTACATAGGCATCACCACATTATCAAGGCCCAGAGGCCACTCAAGGATAAGGGTTAAAGAGTGTACAGTAGAAATTGGTCAATATAGTAATCATTAGTAATAAAAATTTGGTAAATTTAATAACTTATATGGAACGGCTCATCAAGAACTTATTTACTTTAGACTTGAACACAACCATATTGTAGTCAGCCGGAAAGCAGGAAAACGGAAGACAATTCCACAGGCGTGCAGTTCTAAGAAAGAAGCTTTGTTCATGGAATCTACGTTTAGGTTTAGGCGCAGATAAAGAGTGGGGGAAATTATTGATAGTGTTTACAGCTAGACGAGTGTTTCTTGTGAAAGTTTGGCGAGGGGGGACCATAGATTGAAGCTCAGTTGAACACTTTCCATGAAAATAACGATACATCAGAGACAAACTCGCAACATCTCTTCTGTGAGATAGAGGTTGCAAGGAGGAGAAAAGGACATCTCCTACGAGGCTACGAAGTCTATTTTGAACTCTATCAAGGCAGGACAAGTCCTTTCTAGCAGCTCCTGCCCAGATGTGGCAACAGTATTCCATCCTTGGACGTACCTGGCTCTTATATAGGTAGAGAATAGCATCAGCAGTGAGATATCTACTGGATCGATAGAAAGATCCCACCATTTTTCCAGCGGCCTTGGCAACAGATTTGATATACGTGTTCCATTTAAGATCAGGAGTAATGGTCAAGCCCAGAAGCTTGTCAAAACTTGAGGCCTCCTGAAGACGAGAGCCATTCATTTCAATTGATGACAAATGTGGATTAGAATGTTGATGATGTAAAGAGAGAAGTTTGGTTTTAGATGCATTAAAAGTAACCAGCCACTTCTTTCCCCATTGTACTACGTGCTCAAGATCAGAGGAGAGAGAATTGGAGAGAACTTGGTCGTTTACTGTCTTAGATGTGGTACCATAAATGGTAGTGTCGTCAGCATAAATGTCTACAAATGATGTAAGGATATGATTTGGAAGATCATTAATGTAGATCAGGAAAAGAGTTGGGCCCAGGATGGATCCCTGAGGGACACCGGCATTAATACTGTGAGCTTCTGATTTTTGCCCCTCAACTACTACTCTTATGAACCTATCAGAAAGAAATGATTTAATAATTGAGAAGACTTTTCCAGCTATACCATAGCTAGCGATCTTATGAAGTAAACCTTTATGCCATACCCTATCAAAGGCTTTAGATATGTCAAGAGCAATTGCCCTAGAAAGATTGCCACCGTCAAGAGATTTGCTAATCCTATGCGATATAACTGTAAGGACATCTGCTGTAGATCTAGCAGAACGGAAACCATATTGAGTGTCACTAAGAAGGTTATTTTTGTTGAGATGTTTGATTACTTCTGTATTTAACACAGATTCTAGCAACTTACTCATGACGCACAGGAGACTTATTGGCCTGTACTGAGAGGGGGATGAGCGATCACCTGAATTCTTAAATACAGGGCATACTGATGAGATTTTCCAGGGAGATGGGAAACTATTCTCTTTAAGACAACGTTTAAACAGTTTTGTAAGTATGGGCGCTAATTCAGGTTTAAGTTTTTTGAGTACTATAATTGGAATACCATCAGGGCCAGTTGCTTTACTCGAATCAAGGTTTTTGATTAGCTTCGCAACATCACATACAGATATACGTATATCACATAGCGTGTTTTCAGATACAGGAGGAAATATTGGGGGTTGGCGGTCTTGGTCGCAAAGGGTAGAATTAGCTGCAAAGTTCTTGACAAAGAGTTTGGCTTTGTCTGATGCTGACGAGATTACCTCAGGTCCATTGATAATAGTTGGGATGGAGCACACGCTTCTGTTCAGGATTCTGTTTGCTATTTGCCAAAACTGGTGGGAACCAAGCCGCTGCTCAGCTACTTTGGACTTAACAGATTGAGCATACAACACTCTTGCGTTCCTTATTACTTTCTTGCAATGGTTGCTGGCAGTCATGAAAACGGCTTTAGTTTCCATACATCTATTACGTTGGAAGCAGTGGAAAAAGTGATTTCTGTGCGCAATGGCAGCAGCACATTCTGGAGAGAACCATGGCTGGCTGTTAGTTTTTTGCTGAAACTTTTTAGAGGGTATGAAATGGTCAATATCTACAATTAACCATTCAGTTAGGTATAATACTATAGAGGACACATCCTTTTTAAACATGGAATGCAGAGGTAGATCAGATATAAATGTACGGAAGCTATCCCAGTCAGCCTTAGTGTATCGATATACTGTACGATGAAGAGGTACGTCTGGGAACTTATTACATTTCATTTTTATCTTAATTGATACAACAGAGTGGTCAGAAGATCCAAGAGGCGACAGAACAGAAACTGAACATAGTTCAGGGCAAGTTGTGAGAAAAAGGTCTAGTAGGCTCGCATACTGGCCGTCATTATCGGGCACACGGGTAGGTTCCTGAACAATCTGAGTGAGGTCATAGGCAATGGAGAAATCATGACAGAACCTCCCCTCATCATCGGTCTTGTTTGAGTGGGTCAACCATTCGACGTTGTGAACATTGAAGTCTCCATATACGTGAATGTTAGCTGAAGGATAAGTAGAAAGGACTTGGTCAATTTTCTCAGATATGCTTTGAAAGATAGTAACTCCGCTGTTGTGGGGGCGATAGAGAGTAAATATAAATGCAGTAGTGTGAGCTAAAGCAACCCGGAAGCACATATAGGGTAACTTAGGATCTTCCCTGGAGATGTCCCTCCCACATGGAAAGCTATCTTTAATATAGGCACATATTCCATGCCTATGGCGATCTTGGGGGTCAGATTTAGAAGTTAAGTTAGAGTATCCTGAAATTGCAAACTCATCTAGGGAAATAGCCTGTCCAATGCCAGTTTCACTTAAAAATAAAAGGTCTGGTTTAGTCTCCTGTAATTGGGTTTCAACCTCTGGAAGGTTAGAACGAAGACCCCTGATGTTGGAGAAGGAGACATGGTAGTAGGGGTCTACGTTGGAAGTTGGAGAACCGGGTTTAATCGTGTATTTTTTCTTGAAACTTGTCATGATGAAATTTTGGAATTTGTGGACTATGTCGACAGATTTACTTAGAGCAGGACAGAGAGGGGAAATTAAGAGAGAAAAAGAAACGAAGAATTTTTTTTTTATTTGTAGCTAATGATAAGGTAAAGCCGTAACAATTACCCACTAGTATGGCATCGAGAGGCCCCACCAGAAGCTACTGCATGGTCCAGAATCCATTCACCAAATGGCAATACAGCAGCCCCAGTACTTTGCACCTGCTGATAGGACAGCCTCCTTAGTGGTTAATCCAAGGTTCGGGTCCCTGACTATCAGGCGGATAACGTCAGCCCAGACAAAACGTTTACCTCCAGCACCCTTACTAGTGACATGGCTACAAGGATAGACATAGAAACAGAAAATTTCCGCCATCTCAGCCAACTGTTCGCAAAAATACTGCCAACCTAGAAAACAGCTTTTTCTTCTCCCTTTGTCCGAAAAATCACTCATTTAAAAAATGAGGACTGAGGGACAAATAAGAAGAAGCGAGAGTAACAGGAGCTGCCGATAACGCATCCACAATGCGTTTTCTACTCTCCATTAAAAAAAAAAAAAAAAAAAAAAAAAAAAACTATTAAGTATTGTACTTAATAAAAGTCCAACAGACGTGTTTAAGGGAAAGTATGGTGATAGATTCCCCTCACACGAACTAAAAATGCGTATAATTCGTAATTTTTGCTATCAACTCGGTAGATAAATAAACATATGTACGAGGAAAAAAAAAAGCTAGCATTTAATAAAACAGAAATACACAAATTAAATACTGAAATAAAATGGAGTTGTTAATATTTTAAATCTAAAATAAAAAGCATGATTGAAATCACTTATCTCAACAAAAACAATTCCGTCTCCAAATTGCAAACTGCATTGAAAGAAATTCAGTTAGTAGCGTTCAAAACATTTTTTTTTAAATTAGCCGTTAAAAGAAAATCGTGATTTTATTCTGAACTTAAGCTAGTAACGTTTTAAGAAGCTTACGATATAAAAGAAAAGGCTGATGGGGGGGGTTCTTCCGAAAGTAGGTTGGTGCCGTTATAAGTAATTTCGAGGTAAGATGGAAGCCGGTATTGGACTAGAAAAAAAGCTAGCATTTAATAAAACAGAAATACACAAATTAAATACTGAAATAAAATGGAGTTGTTAATATTTTAAATCTAAAATAAAAAGCATGATTGAAATCACTTATCTCAACAAAAACAATTCCGTCTCCAAATTGCAAACTGCATTGAAAGAAATTCAGTTAGTAGCGTTCAAAACATTTTTTTTTGAAATTAGCCGTTAAAAGAAAATCGTGATTTTATTCTGAACTTAAGCTAGTAACGTTTTAAGAAGCTTACGATATAAAAGAAAAGGCTGATGGGGGGGTTCTTCCGAAAGTAAGTTGGTACCGTTATAAGTAATTTCGAGGTAAGATGGAAGCCGGTATTGGACTAGAAAAAAGCTTGCATTTAATAAAACAGAAATACACAAATTAAATACTGAAATAAAATGGAGTTGTTAATATTTTAAATCTAAAATAAAAAGCATGATTGAAATCACTTATCTCAACAAAAACAATTCCGTCTCCAAATTGCAAACTGCATTGAAAGAAATTCAGTTAGTAGCGTTCAAAACATTTTTTTTTGAAATTAGCCGTTAAAAGAAAATCGTGATTTTATTCTGAACTTAAGCTAGTAACGTTTTAAGAAGCTTACGATATAAAAGAAAAGGCTGATGGGGGGGGGGGTTCTTCCGAAAGTAAGTTGGTGCCGTTATAAGTAATTTCGAGGTAAGATGGAAGCCGGTATTGGACTAGAAAAAAAGCTAGCATTTAATAAAACAGAAATACACAAATTAAATACTGAAATAAAATGGAGTTGTTAATATTTTAAATCTAAAATAAAAAGCATGATTGAAATTACTTATCTCAACAAAAACAATTCCGTCTCCAAATTGCAAACTGCATTGAAAGAAATTCAGTTAGTAGCGTTCAAAACATTTTTTTTTTTAAATTAGCCGTTAAAAGAAAATCGTGATTTTGGACTTGAACACATCCAAGTTGTAGTCAGGTGGGAAGCAGGCAGACGGAACAGAGTTCCACAGGCGTGCTGTTCTAAGAAAGAAGCTTTGTTCATGGAATCCACGTTTTGATTTAGGTACAGATAAAGAGTGGGGGAAATTTTTCACAGTGGATTCAGCTAGACGAGTGTTTTTCGTGAAAGATTGACGATTATACATATAAGGTCGTCAATAAATCTCCTACAATACTTATGTGTTCTGGATATATATATATATATATATATATATATATATATATATTTATATATATATATATATATATATATATATATATTTCTGTGGAAATTTACTTTATTTCTTTATAATATATACCAATCCGTATTTAAGAAGCTCAGTATAATTACAGAGCAATATAGTGAATGAATGACAAAGATTATATTCCAAAGTTAATGATGTTGACCATCTTAGAATTTATTCCTTTAATTCAGTTGACATTTGCAATTCTTGACAGTATCTGTTTCGTAGCACGAAATAGATGGGTTTAGTAACTTTATTTCTAAATTCAAAATGGCGTAATGTAAACATATTATAAGGTATTTATAGCTTCTCCTCCAAGTTTCGGATTTTAAATCATGTCAAAACGTACTTTATTTCCTTTTGATTGATTGATTATTGCTATTTCTTCTGACGAGTTAAGGGCAAAATAGATTCACTTATTGATATAATAGTTAAGTGATTGATTTTGTTCTACGAAAAAGATACTATCAAGAATTGTAAATGTCAACTGAATTAAAGTAATAAATTATAGGATGGTCAACATCATGAACTTTGGAATATTTGTCATTCATTCACAATATATATATATATATATATATATATATATATATAATGTATATGTTTCTATATTTGTGCAGGAGTAACTAAACTAATTAACTGATCATTATTAATTTTGGAAGACAGCTAGTGCGTCTAGACGTTGGTGATGTATGCTATATTTAGTTTAATTATGTTTCATGAAAAGACGTTAAAAAACGGACGAAATCCGTGCATAAAAACTCAGGTCAATCCTATGTTTTAAAAGACTAACAAGTCATTACACTTTAATCCATGAATATATTCCACAAAAATTTATGGGAGTATTTCAAAAGGTATTCAGTGCACATAGTTTGGGAATTACTTCCAAATTGTAAAATTCAAATGTTTCCTTTAAATTTAATTTATACTCCGTACACCAAGATTAACTGAATTTTAACTTCTTAGATTTTCGACATTTACAGGATTCAAATTCATGTAAACGAATTTTGGTTCAACTTAGAATAAGGATGCTGAACAAAAGGTCCAATGTCATTTTGTTAGGATTCTTATCTTCGAGGAGAACTATTACGGCTGAGGAAATTATTCGTTATATCCGTATAAATATTCATCATATCCGTATAATATATATATATATATAATGATTGCAATGTCTCTTGTCAGACGAGTGCCACTCCCTCAGACACTTAAAATCCATGAACTCAAAAATTACTTTTTTTTTAGTCCTACCGGTGAATTCACACGCTCAAGCAGGCATGGCACTGAAGATGGTCGTTGAGATCAATTATTACATGCTTCCAGCATTTCAAGCTTCCATGCGTCTCAACTTTTCCATCGCCACAGGACCATTTTTATCTATACACAGATGATGTTACAGAGTCTTAGCTTTGTACGACAGCTCTCTCTCTTTCTCCCTCTCTCTCTCTCTCTCTCTCTCTCGGTTCAAAATGTTAAGATCCAGCAACAAGCAAGAGCAAGATAGTCAGCAACAAGTTAAACTGCAGATCAGCTTAATGCGAGTATTGGTCTCCCGCTTTATGTTTTTTTTTTATCAGACATTTGCTTCTCCTATCAAGGTTGCCTTCACCACATCTTACGGGAGCCCTCTCCACTCTAACACACACATATATACACACAAACAAACACGGTGCTAGTTGGCCGTTGATCCCGAAATAGGGTTCATTCGCCCTTTGAAAGGTCTTGTTTTTAATCCTTCAGGGAGACTAGCCACCCTCCTCACCAGACAAGTCTGGTGGGGAAACCAGTTTAGTCGCCGGTGACCCGACCATATATATATATATATGATTGTAGATTGATTCTGTAGTAACTGGAATGCAACTTCATAATATATATGCCCTGAAAGCGATAATGTATCTTCATTCAGATTATAATTCAAAACAACTTTTACTATTTATAAGAAACTAACAGGGAGACCAGAGGTTGCCCGGGATTGAATGATGGTCAACAAATATTTCACACTTTCATATTTTTATTGCTATCGAAATCAATGAAAGAGCACAGTTTTTAATCAAATCGATTGATTGCCTGATCCAGTTAGGGGACCCAATCCAGTGTACCAGGAGAAAGCTTCACATACCTCCGCATTGACTTTACAATCCATTGTAGTCTACATTGCACTGTAGAGAATGTATTCTTGATTTTATGCATAAAAATTTTAAATGCGAAAGTCAAGTATCATGGTTTAATTGTGCTCTAAACAAAAACAGTCCTTTCGAATGCGACCTGTCATATCGAAGAACCTACTGTTGATTTTATATGCTGGGCCTTTCGGCTTGTGCGGGAATAAAACTTCTCAAATGCACAATTCGTATTAAGCTTTAACTTTAATCAAAATCGCCTTCTTTCTATCGGATTTTTGCGATTATCTTTTACCGATATTTATCGGAGTCATTCCAAGACAAAACCTATCTAAGGACACTACCAGGTAAATAAAGTAC
Organism: Euprymna scolopes; assembly: GCF_053919585.1. Taxonomy (NCBI): domain Eukaryota; kingdom Metazoa; phylum Mollusca; class Cephalopoda; order Sepiida; family Sepiolidae; genus Euprymna; species Euprymna scolopes. The sequence continues at coordinate 159,232,111 of NC_136490.1, read as the reverse complement.
ATTTGTGTGAAATTTTATAAAAATCAGCCCAGCTGTTTCGGAGTCCTTAGGAAACGAACTTATACACACACAAAGTTCCTTTTATATAAAAGTAGAAAGCTAGATACCTGAAAAGTATGCAGTTTTATATTCATTGAAGACATATTTTTCTTGTAATTGCTGTGAATTACATGGTCGGTTTCATTCGTAGTTATTCGCATACTTTCTGATTTGACGGCGTTTCTCTCACAAACAAGAATATTTTTGTTTATTTATATACTCTATATATTTCATCTATTTTCTTTACTTATTTTGAGAAATAAGTAAAAAAAAAACAACTTTTGTCCGTTTTATTTTTTGTTATTTTTTATAGAGTCTCTTTCAATTCAATTAACTCATCATTTTGATGATATTTGTCTTCCCCTTCTCCACTCTTCCTCTCCGCCTGGTCCCTTATTACTGTACTCCATTGTGATCACCTCCTTTTCAACTTCTCCATAAAATCTCGCAGCTTTAAACACTTCGCTTCTTTCAATGCTGTTACTACCTTTTCGTTCACATTTTAATATCTTCTCTGGATACAATTCAATTTTCGTTATTTTCTGCAATCTACTAAAGAATGTCGTACGCAGAAATAGTAAAAAGATGAAATAAAATATAAATAAAAAAGCACAAAGATAACCTGCTTTCCTTGTATTCGCTAAATTTTTTGTGGACTTGTTTACGATGGACCTGTCGTTGTTTGAAAACAAGAGGAAACGAAAAAACCCAAACCTTGTATTCCCCCATTGTTACGGAACCCGCGCTTGAGCGGTCAAAGATACGTCTCGGGTATTTTACGAGATTTTACACACACACACACACACACACACACACACACACACACACACATACACACCCACACACACACATACACACATACACACACATACACACATATATATATATATATATATACATGAGATTGAATTAGAACTAGAAGTTAAGAAGAAGATATCTGGGTGGCCTTATCAGATTGACATTTGTGGGTCGATACCCTTCTTATTGCTCCCTAATTACTTTCATTTTCCAGTGTCATGACGACTGCTGCTCGAGTTTATAGTCTTTAAGCCGAATACGAGACGGGTGGTCTTTCAACTCTCCCCAAATAACGAAGACATTAATTTCGTACAATTTGAGGTTTAATTTATACTCTTATGGCTTTCCATAGCAACATTTTTTAATGTAAAGAAATAATTTATTTAAAATAATCTTAGTATATTAAGAATCTATCGCCTTTCAGCATTCCTCCAAATAATACCAATTCCTAATCTTTTCCTTATACATTAAACGCGAGTTACAGGTGGGTCCAATGATGTAGTTTTTTCCCGCTTCACGTGATCACCAGATGAAGGAGAGCTTCACAGGTATTCTGTGCAGGTGTCTGTCCATCTCATCATCTATCTTCTTCACAGTCGCTTCCAATAAAGAAGCAAGTTTCACGGAGGTGGCGTTGGTCTACAGAACATGGCCAAACCATTTGAGCCACCATTTCTTAATTTGCCCCTTAATAAAGAAGAGCGGTTTCAGTTATCCAAACTGCAAAGGTTTTCGATTAGTGTAATTCTGCACGTAAGCAGAACATTTTGGTTTCTCTAACGGCCAATCTTTACTCCATCTTACCTCTTGTGTTTAAGTACTCAGAGCTGTACAAAGAGACGGGTCTCACAACAGTCCGTTATATATTCTCCTTAAGAGGGTCATTGATCTTGCATTCACGGACTATGTTTTTCTCCAAACAATACTAATTGTTTCTTTAAAATTGATAATGAAGCAATTAAGCTGTATTTCTCATTTACAAAGATCGATCGTCTAATAAATACGACATTCATTGTTACATGACCAACGCAGAACCCATGTCGAGTTTCTTTGAACGTTGGATTTAAGTGCTCTTCATAATGTACTGTACTGAAGCGACACTTATCTTAGGGGGTTTAACCGGTATCTCCATAATACTAAGTGTTTCATAATCTTGCTTGTTTATTTGCATATTGAATATTTTTTTGGTTATAAGAAGGCAGAATGAGACCGAATGTGGTAATAAAGAGGGAATATGGATATAAGAATATGAATCATAGGAGTAGTAGCAGTAGGAGCAATATAAAAGAAAGAGGTTGGGAGAGTGGAATAAATAAATGAGATAAACAACAAAAAAGAAGAAATTCTAAAATTCTATAGTAGATCTTATCAGACCATTCACCTAGATGATAGAATCTCTGATGTAAGAATTGCTTCTGCATCTTAAGTAATCTTTTCTCAGCTTGTCACTTCAAGCAAGATTTCTAGAATCAGAGCATGATATGCGAATCATACAAACGCGCAAAATGGTTAATTATACATGCATATCTATTATATATTATTATGAGATAAAAGTTCACCATGGATGTATTTTCAGCATCATTCCAATCATGGCCTCTTTCTATTTTCTTCTTTAGTCCTCACATTCCATGAGCAATGTTTTTGGTGTAAAGGACGATTTCCGTTTCGTACACCGACTCTTGTTTATTGTAAACCGTATATTGATATGCTTTGTGTATTGCTCCTTTTTTTATTAAAAAAACTCTTCAAATTAACCCCTTTGTCAAAGTCTCTTATTCCAACATCAGAAATTTGTCTTCCGTGCTTCCAGAGGTTGAAATCCATTTACAGGAAAACAAAACTGTTTGCACTTTCTGCGTTAACCCGTCCATTTCTATTGATAACTTCAACATTAGAGGGGTTTTTTAAATGGTGTCTAAAACCACAATCCTCAAGATAGCAAACGACATGGAATTTGTGTTTACACTCATGAGCAAAAAAAAAAAAATGGGCCAAGAGTGAAAGAAGGAAGAAATCGATTTTTCAATATTTGTCCATGAATTTTTGATAATTTTAACTGAAAATTTCTATTTTGCAGATCATTATTATCATAGCATATAATAATAAGTGGGAAAATTAATCTTAAAAATGGTAGGACCGTATCTTGGCGAGGATATAAAAAACCGAATTGCAGGATCAAACAGTCCAAAATTACTTACAAGCAGATTTTTGATATTTTAAGAAAAGAAACAGTGAAAACATTTCTTTCTGTAGTAAAGCGAATTGGTCGAAGGTTCGAAGTCGAATGCTTGGTAAAAGGGAAATCTGGATATGGTCGCCCTAGAGCATTCACTTTGAAGGACGACCACAGACTTAAATTAACTGTTTTGAAGGATTGAAAGAAATCTTATGTTGACCATAGCAAAGAATACAAAACAGGGGCTGGAAATTCTCTTTCTAGATATACAATATATAGACGAATGAAAGAAATAGGATTTTCTTCTAAAAGGTGTGAAAAGAAGCAATTTTTTATCTAAGAAGAACATCAATGACAGAAAGAGATTTTTCTCGTGTTATGGTAAGAAATATACAGACTGGTTCAGGAATGTTTTCTGGTCAGATGAATCAATATTTTGTCTTGTTATTGAAGCCCCCGATGCTCCTGAATGGTGCAATCGAAGAACTGGAGAAAGATTTTCGCCAAGTTGCATAAAACGACAGTTAAACACGGGAATGAAGAGATAATGATATGGGGAACTTTTACTGCAGTAGGAGTTGGGGAACTTATTAGATGTGAGAAGTCAATCAATGCAAAGGAATACATTCGAATATTAGAAACAGGACTGTTACCAAGTATCCAGAAGCTAGGAATATCCTAGAACATTATTTTTCAACACGATAATGCCCCTGCACACACTGCTAAAGTAAGAAAAAAAATGGTTTTCTGATAATTCAATTAATGTGATATTTTGGTCAGATCAAAGCCCCGATTTCAACCCAATCGAGAATATTTGGTCCATAATATCTCGTGCATTGGATGGAAGAACCTTTTCGAACAATGAGGGAAGTTCTGCAAAGCAAATGGAATAGCATCTCCTCTTCACAGTGTTCCACTTTGGTTGAGAGCATGTCTTAAAGGATTGATCTTTTAAAGAAATCAAAAGGGAATGCGATTCCATCCTAAGCATCTAGTAAAGTAAATGTCTTGTTCTGTGTTATTAGTCTCGTTTAAGTTACCTTATTTAATTGTTATATATAGCTTTTAGAGCAATAAAATGTATAAATTTGTTTGGCACATTTTTTTTGGCTCACGAATGTATATCCGTAACTGTTTACTAAGTGATATGGATATATTTAATTAAGACACTGGTTTTCCTTTTATATGCTTCAATGTAACCCTTGTGCAACTGTTATTTTTGCCACTTACCACCTCACAACGATGGAAAATCTCAGAAAGAATTCAACTTTTGAATGTGTTCTGTGTCTCCAAATATTCGATTATTCAATTGCTTATTTATTTATTTTATTTACGGTAAGTTATCCTTATCCTACTATTTTTTATCACCACATTTCAGCCAACTATACCTCTAAGGGCGACGGGATAGGCCAGAGAATGTGTTGATCGAGACGTGGTTAAACAGCAACAACTTTTAAGATGAAGATAACAATCCGCAAATAAATAAATATACAAATTACTGAGCAGATTCCAATAAAAAAAAAATATGTTGCTCAGAATTTTATGCATGTATCCGCTTTAAACTATTCTAACAGGGAATAAGATAATTAGTTCTTTATTACTTTCTTAAAGTTCATGTCTTAGCTTGGTCCCATGTTAAGTTCTTCCTTTGCGACTGTACTCTTTCGTAGTAACATTTTTATTTTTTATTTTGAACCTTTTTTTTTTAAGGCCTGGTCTTTACGGCTCCAAATAATCTTCTGTTACATATTAAACGCTTTTACACACGTGGTAACATATAGGGACCCAAAATGACGCAGACTCAGTTGCAAGACAAGAAATAACTTGACTCACTTTTTTTTTCAGTTGAAAGAACATTTATTTCCGGGTGCTTTCCCGAAAAAAAAAACATGATCCTGATCGTGGTCTTCGGTCTGTGCACACGTCCAACTTTTCTTTTATAATATTTTCTTTTTTCTATGCCGTGACGTCACTTCGCACACGACCCAGGATTTGCATACACGCGTCTACACTCTGTTACATTGTGTTCCAAGACAAATTATTTAAACATGAATTTATTTGAAATTATTTTCCTAAAAATCTTTCAATCAGCACTATATCTGCACATGAGCAACACCGAGTTGATATGGATACGCGATACATATCGTTATTATTACTAGACGCCACGCGCATACTAATCACTACTCGAATTTTACAAAACAGAGAAGAGATATTGCGTTTCAACATTAATCAATCCCAAGGACTTGATGTTGTTAGATATTGATCGGGCAACGCAAAAAAGTATGCAGGTCGACGATTATTATGGTCGTTATTATATTTATAAAAATAGAACGTCAGAAAAAAATAAATATGTACAGATAAAATTATTTATGTTAAAATATTTTAATAGAAAAGAATGTTAGAACACAAACAATTATTTAAAAATTAACTGACCTCTAAAGTCTGACGTAGCATAACGTGGAGGTCACTTAAGATGAATCGGGCTTTAGAGGGGAGCTTGAAAGGCACGTATATTTTTTTATCGATAAAATAATATTTACACATATTTATTCCTCTAGTCTCTTCCTTCTGGAAATTACAAGTATCGTTATTATTCACATTTTCAGTCTGTTGAATTCGATTTGATTCCTAGTCGTCCGGAGAACTAAACTTCTCTTGTCAACTCCAAAACCCCAATTATTAAACTAACAAAATCTCCACGACTCATTCTAAGATTCACGTCATCTTAAATGACCTCCACGTCACACTATCTCAGATTGCTAGAAGTCAGACCTATTTTTAAATCATTGTTATTAATTTAATCGTTCTAAAATACATTTTGTTTATGCTATTTCTCTAAAAATTATCTTTCTAATTTATATTTATGCAAACATTTATATCAGCTAGAATTTAATTTCAAACAGCAAATTTATCCTAGGCTAGCAATGTTATCTGTGTCGCAAACCAATCAAATCAATCCAACTATTGATTAGTTAGTGATCATATTTGATTGCATCAAGCAAACTAAACCTGGGTTGTTTTCAATTTCTTCTACTTCAAATTCGCTTCTAAACAAATAGGGCTTTTGACTAGGATGAAAGTGTAGTATTTGTTCTGATACTGCGCTTCATCTTCTCTGTTCTCAAGGTCAGTGAAGAACAAATCTTTCTAGATTGCGTCAATTTGTATTTTTGTTCCAATCGAGAGGGGCATTTTGGGGGAAAACTAAATTTTCCTCACATTAAAAATTCACCTTGTGTCTAACTCTTCCTTCCTGGGAAGGCAAATAAATAAGAACAAAGCACAGTGCCACTGAGTCTTAAGTGGTTAATGTAAATTAAGGACCATACATACAGGGGCATCCTTAGCTTGTACGTGTGAAGCAAAATTATATTTGACATTACATTTACAATTTTGTGGGATCGTAAGTCAGGAAAACAAGTAGCAAGGAGAGAATTCCTAAATGTAGCGGATAGAGAAAATAAGCTATTAATTTAGAAAGCCTGTTGGCAAATGGAAACATTTACAGTGATGGGGTGTAATTTTGCTGCCTGTCGGATTTGTCAGAAGTATGTACGTTAAAAGGAGGGAACAATTGCAGCACATTCCGTTTCAGTACTTGTAAAAACAAGAACGAGGATGCAACATTGCGGTGATGGGACAACTTATAATGAGGGTCCACTGAGGGCCCACCAAGGGCCCACCGATTAGATTAGAGTGTTTTTATGACTTTATCCAAGTGGGAGAGTAAGTGACAATATTCATGCGTACCTTTTTTTCTTTAGCTACACAACTGACCAGCTTCGTTCAAATAGATACACCCCACTGTGCATCGGTACTGGGGCATTTTGAGGAGATGGTAGCGTCATGGTATGCTTTTCGTTAAGAGACTATTATTTAGCTGTGGGGTCACCTAAGAGGTAAAAAAGTGGGAATATAAATCGCTAAAGAAAGCAACTTTATCTCAGAACAAAAGAGAATATGCTTTTAATTGGTTGAACTTTGACTGATCCGCTAATATCTGGTCCGCATCTTTTGAAGTTAGTTAATCTCCGACTTTTATCCAATAATTTATGTGCCTCCTGCGGATCTAAATTGTTGTTGTTGTTGTTGTTGTTGTTGTTGTTCTTCTTCTTCTTCTTCTTCTTCTTCTTCTTTATTTTTGATTACATTCTCACCCTAAACAAGGCCCATTGCCACTGGGATGTAGGGCCTACTATCAGGGACCTAAGTTGCAGGGGTACTATGTAGGGAGTTTAGCAGCAAGATATCTGTTCACATTACACCTGCACTTCTGCATGTCAGTGCAGTTGGGGAAACAGGAAACTGGAATAGAATTCTAAAGTCCTGTAGTTCTGGGGAAGAAGCTATTTGAGTAGGAGGCTTTCTTGCATCTAGGGATCTCAACTGTGTAGGGGTGGGACTTCGCTGCTTGTCGGGTTTGTCGGGGGTATTTTCGTCGAGAGGGTGCAAGGGCTTGTAGTTCGTAAGAGCATCCACTATTGAAATACATAATAAAACAGGCAGACTTCTTCTTCTTCTTCTTCTTCTTCTTTTTCTTTTTCTTCTTCTTTTTTTGTCTTTTTTATTATAATTCGTCTTTCCACCTTTCTTCTTGTTCCTTGCCATCTTCTTTATCTTCTCTCTCTCTCTGTCTCTCTCTCTCTCTCTCTCTCTCTCTATATATATATATATATATATGTGTGTGTGTGTGTGTGTGTGTGTGTGTGTGTGTTTAGTGGTTTACTACAGATAATCTCCCTTTTACCTTACTTAATATGTAACCTTTGTCTTACTCTGAAGTTTTTTCTTTCTCTTTTAAAGCAATGGAAGTAATTCTATTACGGAATAATATAGAGTTAATTTTTTATGGACAATAAATTATTTGTTGTAGAAATGAACTCGACTTACAATAATGATAAATGTTGAGCATTAAATAGCTAAACAAAATTAAATATTGAATTATTTATTTATCTCCCACATGAAAATGTGGCGCCAGTGTCGGAAATTGGGTTTGAAAAATCAGTACCATTGAGGAGGGGCGCCCTGCCCCTCCATGGATGCCCTGGCTCTCCCGTCGATTTCACCAATAGAGGCGTCTCAGGCGATTAGCAATAAACTATTCCTTTCTCAAAGAAAGAAAACGAATCATGGGATTGGGAGGATGGACCTCCTATTACTGCACAGGAATAATAATATATCGCAATCAATAGTGAAATTGTCATTTCAGAAATTATATAGACGTTATTGATGTTTGTGTCGAAGGAAAACAAAATCCCTGAGGAATCTCAAGATGAAATATTGATTGTGTAGAACGAAACGCATTGAAGGCAAAAGCCAAGAATTAGACTGACTTAATTTTATTACACACAAAATTATTTGTTCTTGTGTGTGTGTGTGTGTGTGTGTGTGTGTGTGTGTGTGTGTGTGTGTGTGTGTGTGTGTGTGTGTGTGTGCGTTTTGTACGTTTACGTGCGTGCTTGCGTGTTGGTGAACTTGCTGACTTAGGAGACAAACGAAATTTAAAACGCACACGCAGAGAAAAAAAAAAACGGGGGTAAGGTAAATTGTAATGCGGCCTATAATTAGCATATTTATCCATAAAAAGATGTGTACTAATCGACTGAATGTTTTCTATTTTTATTACAAGGCTCGGCTGAAATCACGAGAGTCGACGTGGTGTTAGAAAGGATTAACGTCATCATATTACTGTCGTATACGACTTTTCGCATCAAACAAAAATCTATATGGAAAGAAAAGAAACATATAATTACAGCGAAAATATCCTATACATACATATATGATCCTTAGGTATTTCTAATAGTTTAATATCGATATTCAGAGTCGATCGGTTATAGACTCAAGTATGTGTCTGCCCTTAATGTTTCCTTAATTTTAATTTGTGTTCCTTTCAAATCATGAAGGAAGAAAGTATATAAAGTTATTTTGACAATCGCTTCATTTAAAACGAAAACAATAAAAACGTTTACTGTGCGTTTGCGTTTATTTTGGCCCAAACGTAAATTCCCGCCAACTTCAACTCTTTTCATAATCACTTTGATGTTAAGTTGGTACAAACCTTTTTTCTGTTTTGATATTTTTTAGATGGGGATTGAGGATTCGTATTTTTTTTATTATTCGGACTACTAGGTGTGTCAGAAATTTCGTGAAAAATAGTGAATAATTCCACCCCGTCTTTCCAAGCTTATAACTCCTCGAAAAATGTAATTCAAGCCCTAATCTTTTTTTCAATTAAAGGAGCAAGGACCAAGGTTTCATTAAAAAAACAAAAAAAAAAACAAAAAACAACGTGTTTGTTTTCTAAAAAAAAAAAGGTTTTAAACTTCGGACTTTACAGGTAAATTTCTAAAAAAAACACTACTTTTTTTGTTTTAAATTTGAATATATTATTTATTGACCTTTTCTCTTAAATTTGTGATATATAACACTTTGGTGAGTAAATTAACTATTTACTTTTTAATAGACACGTGAAAATGGGGGGGGGTGAATAAAAAAAAACGTTTGTCTAAAATATTATATTCGGTTTATTGAAAAGAGCATAACATTTCACATTGACCCTGAAAATATCGTAAAAATTTTGATAGATTTTTAAAGTTTAAAAATTGAAAAATATTGAGATCGAAATATTCATTGCTGTTTAAAAAAAAAAAACTTCTATTACTTTTTAAAACAATTTTAATAGTTTATTTTGGAAGTATAATCCATAAAGAAAATAAACAACCCACTTTTAAAGGAGAAATTACGAGCTTTTTTTTAATATTTTATTCGCAGTTTCGTGTTAGGGGTGTCAAAAATTCCTACAAAAATTCTTATACACCTATCGGACTACTGTTCTCATCTTAAATATTATTTTCACAACGTTTCGATCGATATAACCTTCGACCTTCTTTCAGATTCAACTGTCGAACTCAAAAATATTTATGCCGAATTCGAGAATTTGTATAGAATTTCTTTATCAAATCTCCATTACTAACGATTACTACGATACTATTCCATTGGTTACTGTACACGCAATAACCCTCATCCCCGAGTGGCTTCCGGGTGTTGATAAGTGGTGACCTCCATGTAAAAAAAAACAATATAAAAGTTATTTACTTCTTTGCGGGCTGTTATCCTCATCTACATAGTTGTTGTCTCACCACGTTTCGGCCAACTAGTCCTCTGGCCTTCTTCAGATGGTTAACTACGATTGGATGGGAATGTTGAGTCTCTTAGTTATATCCTCAGTAATCACTGTTTTCCATAGTTGTTGCTGTCTCAACACGTTTTGGCAGACTGATACTGTGGCCTACTTTGGGTAGGATTAGAACCGCTATCTTCAGACAATGCTCATCTGGAACCGTAGAGATTCAACGGCACTATCCACTGCACCACGGTCCGCGAATAAATAAATCTACATAAATTACTTAACTCAAAAGATTCCAATAAAATAATAATAATATCCAATATAATAGGTTTAAATATTCGGTAGAAAGTTCTAATTTGATTAGGATTCATTGTAGGGAATTGTTTTTAAAATCGCGTAGAGTATTTTTTTTTTTATTTTTTTTTTTATTACATTTTAACCCCAAACAAGGCAAATTGCCACTTTGGTGTAGGGGGCTACTATCAGGGGCAACAACTACTGGGGTACTATGTAGGGATTTGGGCAGCAAGGTGTCGGTTCACGTTACACTTGAACTTCTGCACGTCAGTACTGTTGGGGAAGCAGGGACCTGGAATGGAATTCCAGAGTCTTGCGGTTCTGGGGAAGAAACTATTGGAGTAAAAAGATCTTTTACATCTAGGGACCTCTACAGTGTGGGGGTGGGATCTAGTAGCCTGTCGGGTTTGTCGAGGGTGCTCGCGTCGTGGGGGCACAAGTGATTGCAGTTCATCAGAGCATTCACCACTAAAATACTTGTAGAACAGGCAGAGGGATGCAACATTTCGTCGATGGGACAGAGGCTGAAGCTTAGATGCCAGTTCAGGGCCTATCAGATTTGCGACTCTCTTTTGAACCTTGTCAAGGAGCGAGAGACTAGTAGCAGATGCACCAGCCCAGATGTGGCAGCAATACTCCATACATGGGCGAATGGTGGCCTTATAGAGGTACAGGATACTTTCGGGTGTTAGTAGTTTTCTAGCACGGTAGAGAGAGCTTACCTTTCTTGCAGCGGCCCTGGCAATGCCTTCAATGTAATTGTTCCAACTCATGTTTCCTGTGAACGTTAGGCCAAGGAGTTTGAAAGATGGACTCTCAGATAAAGAGTCGTTGGCCATTGCTATTGGTGGTAGAGAGGGTTTCTTGTAATTATTGAATGAAACTAGTTTAGTCTTGGCAGCATTGAACGCGACCAACCACTTTTGTCCCCATTCCACTACAGATTGGAGGTCTTCCTCTAGTGTTTCTGCCATTTCTTTAGAAATGTGTTCATTCGTCTTCCTGTCGTGTCTGCCATAGAGTGTAGTGTCATCAGCATATATACCCATCTCAGAGGCAATGTTGTCGGGGAGGTCATTTATGAATATCAGGAACAATAGAGGTCCAAGGATAGAACCCTGGGGCACCCCCGCATTTATATCATATTGTTTAGATGTGCGACCGTCGAGGACTACCTGGATTTTTCTCTTATCTAAGAAGGATTTAATTATGTTAAGTATTCTACCAGTGATACCGTAAGATCTAATCTTCCTGAGGAGACCCTCATGCCATACCCTGTCAAAAGCCTTAGATATATCTAGAGCTACCGCTCTGCCTTCCCCCGCTTTGTCCAGTGATTGGTATATACGTTCAGAGATCACGGTGAGGATGTCTGCTGTGGAACGGGCTTGTCTAAATCCATATTGTTTGTCAGTCAGTAGTTTAGCATCTGTAAGATGATGGACTAGAGCATGGTTAATTATGGTCTCAAATATTTTGGCAAAAAGTGGGAGGAGGCTAATGGGGCGATAATTTGATGGGTCTGTCCTTTCGCCAGAATTCTTGAATACTGGTACAACAGAAGCAGTTTTCCAACAGCCCGGAAAGCAAGCTTCATTAAGACATTTGTTGTAGAGTTTGGAGAGAACTGGTGCTACTTCGGCTGAGCACTTTTTTAATAGCACAGCTGGGATAAGATCGGGTCCACATGCTTTTGAGGTGTCAAGGTTTTTTATGATAGCATGCACCTGAGCAGGGGTGGTTTTCAGATCGTCTAGTGTGGCGTCTGTCCGCATAGGAAAGTCAGGTAGGGGGTGGTTGGAAGGGTCCAGTGTGGAGTTTGAGGCAAACCGACTGGCAAGCATGTTAGCCTTGTCGGTTGCTGAGGAGACAACCTCGTGATTGTTGGTTAGTGGGGGAATTGTTGATTGCCCATTATTTACTACACTGTTGTAGATTTTCCAGAAGTCTCGAGTTCCTAGTTTTTGTGCTTCGATGCGCTTTTTAGTGGTTTCCGTAAATTCTCTCTTAGCTGTCGCTATTTCTTTCTTAACGTTATTTCTAGCTTCTATATACTTCAGTCTGTTTGAACTGGACTTATGTCGGTTAAACCTACGGTATGCATGCTGCTTTTGAGTAATGGCAGTTGCACAAGTCGACGTAAACCATTGGGGAGAGTGGGGCTTACTATAAAATTTCCGCATGGGAACATGCGCTTCGATTGCAGTTTTGAACCAGTCAGTGGTCTCGTTTGCACACTGTTCAGCAGGGAGAGAGAAAATATTTTTCCATGGAGCATCTCTAATTAGTTCCCTGATGGCTTCCCAGTCAGCCTTATTATAATATCTCGTTGTTTTGAGCACTGGCTCTTCAGTTTTGGGACTAGAGTTTAGGGCGATTTCAACCATTATCACTGCATGATCAGCGTTCCCGAGTGGGCTGTGGGCCTTCGCTATGCAGTCATCGGGAACTGTGGTCAAAAACAGATCTAGAAGTGATGCGTGTTGTTCTTCCTGGTCAGGGAAACGGGTTGGAAACGTAACAATTTGTGATAGGGAGTGAGATATAGCGAAGCTATGGGTTGTGCTGCCCGCTGCATCTGTGTGAGTAGAGAATCCAAGCCAGTTTTTGTGGTGGACATTAAAGTCACCAAACACATGTATTTGTGCGCTAGTGTCGAGGGACAGTGCCGTGTCTATGCTGTCAGATACTTTGTTTATTATGGAGCAGTCCTGAGTCGAGGGAGAGCGGTAGAGAAAATAATAGTAGCTAATATTGTGTTGCACGTTTAGTCTAAAGCACATAAAGGCTTGATCATCTGTTTCTAGGTTTGTTTCTCTAGTCAAGGGAAGGGTATTACGAATGTAAACTCCAAGTCCGTGCATATGTCTGTCAGAGTCCTTACGGCAGAGTGGGAGATATCCAGGCATGTTAAAGTGGTTAGAGGGAATGGAGGAGTGTAGGTTAGTCTCACTTAGTGCTAAGATATCCGGGGTATTTGTTAAGAGAAATGCTTCAACATCAGCTAAGTTAGTTCTAAGCCCACGGATATTTGTGAATGCAAGCCTCAAGGGAGGAGGCAAGTTGAATTTGTGTGTGTACGTATGATGTACTTCCTCATAGCTTCCGAAACGACTGAGCTGATGTTTTGCAAATTTCATACAAAGATAATTTATACATCTCGCAGTGTTCTTAGTTAAGTTTTGTACAGAAATTAATCCGATAAGTATCGAAAATCGAAAAAAGTCTGATCTTCAAATTAGTCTTTCTTCTCTTATAGATGAAATGAATTTTAAAGGAGAATATTTTACGTTACACTAGTGTAACCCTGACCTGTCTAATGTAAAGGACCCCCCTGTGAAATTATTTTTATCTGTAAGAGAAGAAAGACTATTTTAAAGTCGTCAGCTCAAATATCAGCTAACGTAATTAGTGGAGCAGGTTATCTCAATATTCATTAAGAATCTTTCATCTAGTGATTCATAGTATGTGCAACTGACCCACTAATATTGTAAACAAATACAGACGGAATTTTATGAACGACATTACCATTATATATATATATACAAATTAGTCCACCAGAACTATATATATATATATATATATATATATATATATATATATATATATATATATATATATATATATATATATATATATATATATAACTACTTCATTTACTTACATAAATTTAATATACGGAAGTATATTTTATATATATTTTATAAATTACTATATATATATATATATATATATATATATATATATATATATATATATATATATATTACAAATTAGTCCACCAGAAAATTATTCTACGTAATATATAATATTGAATAGAAGATTCATTATTAATAAATTAAAATGTCATATTTAACTGTATTCTTCGATCGGGCAACCCCAGTTATGAAGCTAGTAATTTATATACAATCGTACTTATTTAATGAGTCCAAAAATTTCATTCGGAGTAACATGCTCAGAAATATTCTTCCAGAATATAAACTTGAAATGTCTAGAACAGATTTCATAAATATCGAAACAATTCTACTGTTAATAATACAAGACATCTTTCTTGATTTGTAATCTCTAGCATCAAATAGAATATTTGCTAAAAGTTCTTCTTAGCAAAAACTTCAAAACCTTACACCGGGACTGATACCCTGTAGGCTATTTTTTTATATTTCTTTATTACATTTTCGCCCCAAGCAAGGCACATTGCCACTTTGATGTAGCGGGCTACTATCAGGGACCTAAGTTGCAGGAGCACTATGTAAGGAGTTTAGCAGCAAGATTTCTGTTCACATTACACTTGAACTTCTGCATGTCAGTACGGTTGGGGGAGCAGGAAACTGGGAGAGAATTCTGTTGCAGTTCCGGGGAAGAAGCTATTAGACTAAAAAGCTCTCTTACATCTAGGGATTTCGACTGTGTAGGGATGGGACTTCGCTGGTTGTCGGGTTTGTCAGGGGTATTAACGTCGAGAGGGTACAAGGGCTTGTAGTTCGTCAGAGCATCCACCATTAATATAGTTGTAAAACAGACAGAGGGATGCAACATTTTGTCGATAGGACAGGGGTTGAAGCTTAGATGACAGTTCGGGACCTAATAGGTTGGTGACTCTCTTTTGGAAACTATCCAGGAGGGAGAGACTAGTAGCAGATGCACCATCCCAAATGTGACAGCAGTACTCCATACATGGGCGAATAGTGGCTTTGTAGATGTACAGGATACTTTCAGGCGTAAGTAACTTTCTAGCACGATAGAGAGAGCCCACCTTCTTTGCAGCAGCCTTAGCAATGATCTCGATGTATCTGTTCACACTCATGTTCCCTGTAAACATTAGGCTGAGGAGCTTGAACGAAATGTTTTCAGTTAAAATATCTTCAGCAATAGGCATTGGTGGTTTGTAAGTTTCATGCAATTATTAAAGGAAACGAACTTTGTCTTGGCAGCGTTGAACGTTACCATCCATTTTTTACCCTATTCCACTACAGACTGAAGGTCTTCCTCTAGGGTTTTGCCATTACCTTAGATATGTGCTCATTAGTTTATCCCATGTGCCTGCTACAGAGCGTGGTGTCGTCGGAAAATATATCCATCTCAGAGACAATTTTATCAGGTAATTAATTTATGAATATCAGAAATAATAAAGGTCCAAGGATCGATCCCTGAGGTACACCCGCATTTATATCAAATGGACGTACGTTCATCGAGGACAACCTGTATTCTTCTCTCGTTAAAGAAGGATCTAATTATGCTAAGCATTCATCCAGTAATACTATAGGATTTTATTTTCATGAGAAGACCATCATGCCATACCTTGTCAAAAGCGTTAGATATATCTAAGGCTACTGCCCTCCCTCTCTCCCCTGTCTTATCCAGTGCTTGGTATAAACGTTCAGAGATTATAGTTAGAATATCTGCAGTAGAACGGGCTTGCCTAAATCCATATCGGTGGCCAAACAGAAGTTTAGCAGCTGTAAGGTAGTGGACTAGAGCTTGATTAATTAAGGACTCAAATATGTTGGCGAAAAGAGGGACGAGGCTAATTGGACGATAATTTAATGGGTCCGTTCTTTTGCAAGAATTTTTGTAAACTGGTACAACAGAAGCAGTTTTCCAACAGCCAGGAAAGCAAGATTCGTTAAGGCATTTGTTAAAGAGTTTAGAGAGAACAGGAACAACCTCAGCGGAGCATGTTTTTAATAGCACAGCCGGGATAAGGTCAGCCCCACATGCTTTTGAGGTGTCTAAGTTTTCTATAATATCATGTAATTGGGAAGGCGTTATCTTCAGATCATCTAGCGTGGTTTCTGTCCGCAGAGGAAAATCAGGTAGGAAATGGCTTGCTGGGTCCAAGGTAGAGGTTTAGGCAAACTAACGGACGTGCATGTTAGCTTTCTCAGTTGCTATGCAAACAACCTCGTGATTGTTGGATTAGCGATTGCCCATTATTTACTAAACATTTGTTATAAACCATGTTTTTTTACATAGGCGTCACCACTTAATCAGGCCGAGAGGCCACTCAAGGATAAGGGTTAAAGAGTGTACAGTAGTCAAAAGGCAATATAGTAATCGATAGTAATGGAAGTTCGGTAAATTTGTTAGCTTATATGGAACGGCTCATCAGAAACTTGTTCACGTTAGACTTGAAGACAACCATATTATAGACAGCTGGAAAGCAGGAAAACGGAAGACAATTCCAGTGACGTGCAGTTCTAAGAAAGAAGCTATGATCATGGAATCTACGTTTAGGTTTAGGCGCAGATAAAGAGTGGGGGGAATTACTGATAATGCTTTCAGATAGACGAGTGTTTCTTGTGAAAGTTTAGCCAGAGGGGACCATAGATTTAAGGTCAGTGGAACAATTTCCATGAAAATAACGATAAAGCAGAGACAAACTCACAATATCTCTTCTGTGAGATAGAGGTTGCAGCGAAGAGAAAAGGACATCTATCAGGCTATGAAGTCTATTTTTAACCCTATCAAGGCAGGAAAAGTCCTTTCTAGCACGTCCTGCCCAGATGTGGCAACAGTATTCCATCCTTGGGCGTACCTGGCTCTTATATAGATAGAGAATTGCATCAGCAGTGAGATATCTACTGGATCGATAGAAGGATCCGACCATTTTTCCAGCGGCCGTGGCAACAGATTTATGTACGTATTCCAGTTAAGATCAGGAGTAAAGGTCAAGCCCAGAAGCCTGTCAAAACTTGAGGCCTCCCCAAGAAAGGAGCCATTCATTTTAATTGATGCCAGATGGGGATCAGAACGTTGATGATCTAAAGATAAAATCTTGGTTTTAGATGCATTAAAAGTAACCAGCAACTCCTTTCCCCATTGTACAACGTGATCACGATCAGAGGAGAGAAATCGGAGAGAACTTGGTCGTTTACTGTCTTAGATGTACTACCATAAATGGTAGTGTCATCAGCAAAAGTGTGTACGAATGATGTAAGGATGTGATTTGGAAGATCATTAATGTAGATCAGGAAAAGTGTTGGGCCCAGGATGGACCCCTGAGGGACTCCAGCACTAATACTGTGAGCTTCTGATTTTTGCCCATCAACTACTACTCTTATAAACCTATCAGAGAGAAATGATTTAATAATTGAGAAGACATTTCCAGCTATACATAGCTGGTGATCTTATGAAGTAAGCCTTTATGCCATACCCTATCAAAGGCCTTTGATATGTCGAGAGCAATTGCCCTAGAAAGGTTGCCTCTGTCGAGAGATTCGGTAATCCTATGAGATATAAGTGTAAGCAAATCTGCTGTAGATCTAGCAGAACGGAAAGCATATTGTGTGTCACTAAGAAGGTTATTTTTGCTGAGATGGTTGCTTACTTCTCTATTTAACACAGATTCCAGCAACTTACTCATGACGCACGGGAGACTTACTGGCCTGTACTGAGAGAGGAATGAACGATCACCTGAATTCTTAAATACAGGGCATACTGATGAGATTTTCCAGGGCGATTGGAAGCAATTCACCTTAAGACAACGTTTAAACAGTTTTTCTAGTTTTGGTTGAAGTTTTTTGAGTACCATAATTGGAATACCGTTAGGGCCGGTTGCTTTACTGGAATCAAGGTTTTTGATTAGCTTGGCAACATTACGTGCATATATTTTTATATCACATAGGGTGTTTTCTGATACAGGAGGAAATATTGGGGTTTGGTGGCCTTAGTCGCAAAGGGTAGAATTAGCTGCAAAGTTCTTGGCAAAGAGTTTGACTTTGTCTGATGCTGTCGAGATTAACTCAGGTCCATTGATGATAGTTGGGATAGAGCACACGCTTCTATTCAGGATTCTGTTTGCTATTTGCCAAAACTGGTCGGAACCAACCGCTCTCAGCTACTTTTGACTTGACGGACTGAGTATACAACTCTCTTGCGTTCTTTATTACTTTCTTACGATGGTTGCTGGCAGTCATGAAAGCGGCTTTAGTTTCCATACATCTATTGCGTTGGAAGCAGTGGAAAAGTGATTACTGTGCGCAATAGCAGCAGCACATTCTGGAGAAAACCATGGCAGGCTGTTAGGTTTTTGCTGGAACTTTTTCGAGAGTATGAAATGGTCTATACCTACAATTAACCATTCCGTCAGGTCTAATACTATAGAGGACACATCCTTTTTAAACATGGAACGTAGAGGAAGATCCGATGTAAATGTACGGAAGCTATCCCAGTCAGCTATGGAGTATCAATATACTGTACGATAGAGAGGTACGTCTAAGGACATTACATATCATTTTTATCTTAATTGATACAACTGAGTGGTCGGAAGATCCAAGAGGAGACAGAACGGAAACTGAACATAGTTCAGGGCAAGTTGTGAGAAAAAAGGTTTAGGAGACTCGCATACTGGCCTACCTTATCGGGCACACGGGTGGATTCGTGAACAATCTGAGTGAGGTCATAAGCAACGGAGAAATCATGACAGAACCTCCCCTCATCATCGGATTTTTTTTGAGTGGGTCAACCATTTCACATTGTGAACATTGAAGTCTCCACACACGTGAATGTTAGCTGAAGGATAAACTGATACAACTTGGTCAATTTTCTCAGATATGCTTTTAAAGATAGTAACTTCGCTGGGACGATAGAAAGTATATATACATGCAATAGTGTGAGCTAGTGCAACCCAGAAGCACATATAGGGTAAGTTAGGATCTTATCTGGAGATGTCCTTACCACATGGAAAGCCATCTTTAATATAATCACATGTTCCATTCCCGTGGCGATCTTGTGGGTCAGATTTGAAAGTTAAGTTAGAGTATCCGTTAATTACGAACTCATTTATGGAAATAGTCTGTCCAATGCCAGTTTCGCTAAAAAATAAAAGGTCTGGTTTAGTCTCCTATAATTAGGCTTCAACCTCTGGAAGGTTAGAACGTAGACCCCTGATGTTGGAGAAGGAGACATGGTAGTGGGGGTCTACGTTGGAATGAGATGATCCGGATTTAATCGTGTATTTTTTTTTAAACTTGTCATGATGGAATTTTAGAGTTTGTGGACTAGGTCGTTAGACTTGCTTATAGCAGGACAGAGAAGGGAAACTAATAGAGAAAAAGAAACGAAGATTTTGTTTTGTAGAACATGATAAGGTAAAGCCGTAACAATTACCCACTAATATGGCATCGAGAGGCCCAACCAGAAGATACTGCATGGCCCAGAATTCATTCACCTAATGGCAATACAACAGCCTCAGTACTTTGCACCTGCTAATAGGACAGCCTCCTTTGTGTTTAATCAAAGGTTCGCGTCCCTGACTATCAGGCGGATAACGTCAGCCCAGATAAAACGTTTACCTCCAGCACCCTTACTAGTGACAGGGCTACAAGGATAGTCATAGAAACAAGAAATTTCCGCCATCTCTGTTCACGCAAAATACTGCCAACCTAGAAAATAGCTTTTTCTTCTCCCTTTGTCAGAAAAATCACTCATTTAAAAAAAATGAAGACTGAGGGACAAATAAAGAGAAGCGAGAGTAACGGGAGCTGCCGATAACGCATCCACAAAGCGTTCTCTACTCCCCTAACTTGTTAATCGTGTTCGTTCCGTTCATCATTTTAAATCATTTCATATTCGCCGGGCAATTAATATCTTTTTCATTAACCTATATCCTTGAATGTTCTTTTTGTCTTGATAAGTGATGACTCATTAGTATAAAAAATATAAAAAAGGAAATGTGAGACATTTTTTTATATCATCAAATGTACCATTCAACAGAATGGGATTTGTATGTACATCTATTAATAGTATAAATGTCTGCTCAACATTTTTAAAGAGATGAATTAAGACGAAGGTAGACTTAGGTAGGTGCCATATAATACACAAATAATGAGATAAAGAAAGATGATTGTTTTAAGTGGAAATCGATTTTTAAAGTTGTTGGGATAGGCAGGTTTAAAGTCAGTTATTGAGATGCGATGGGCACACCTCGAAAGGTTAGGAAGTAACGAGAAAAAAATGAATAGGCCTACAAAGCATCGAGATCGATTTATCTACATAGAATACAATTTTAGAATTGGAAATAGCTTTAAAATGACAGTAATGAACACTGTGAATAAACTGACGTTTTATATTATCTCTGTCTCCACTATTATATAAAAGTCACTTTTTGTATGCATGATTTCTCCATAGGCTGCGAAACGGCTAATCTGTATTTTGCAAATTTCACACAAAGAAAATTTATGTGTTTGGCAGTGTTCTTAGATATGTTTTGCATAGCAATTCATCCAATAACTATCAAAAATCGGAAAAAAGGTTTTCCTTTCTTATAGAAAAAGGAAAAAAGTTTACAGGGGAATATTTTACGTTACACTGTCAAAGCGACCTAATAAAATCTCAAAAAATAATTTCTTCTTATAAAAACAATTTTTTGACAGCAGAAGATGTAGCTCAGTGGCAGAGCATTTGACTACTGATCGAGTGATCCCATGTTGAAGCCCGAGTGTACCTCATTATTTTATTTCATTTTTTCTGATTAATGAGTCCAATTTACGATAAAAGAAGGGGGGGACCATTTAAAATCGCCGTAAATCATTTCTTCGTTTGCATATTTTAAAATTAAACAACAATCAGAAGTGACTTTTTCAGGGCATTCGTCGTTGTAAAACTGCTTCTGTGGTGCCAGTATTTAAGAATTCTGGCGAAAGAACTGACACATCAAATTATCGCCCCATTAGCCTCCTCCCACTTTTCCCCAAAATATTAGAGACCAAAATTAACCATGTCCGTCACCTTACAGATGCTAAACTTCTGACTGACAAACAATATGGATTTAGACAGCCCCGTTCCACAGCAAACATCCTCGCTGTAATCTCTGAACGTATATACCATTCACTGGACAAAGCGGGAGAGGGCAGAGCGGTAGCTCTAGATATATCCAAGGTTTTTGACAGAGTATGGCATGAGGGTCTCCTCAGGAAAATTAGATCATACGGTATCACTGGTAGAATACTTAACATAATTAAATCCTTCTTAGATAAGAGAAAAATCCAGGTTGTCCTCGACGGTCGTACATCAGAACAATATGATATAAATGCAGGAGTTCCTCAGGGGTCTCTCCTTGGACCTCTATTGTTCCTAATATTCATTAATGACCTCCCTGACAAAATTGCCTCTGAGATGGGTATATATGCTGATGACACCACACTCTATAACAGGCATGACAGAAAAACAAATGAACACATATCTAAATAAATGGCAAAAACACTAGAGGATAACCTCCAATCTGTAGTGGAATGGGGACAAAAATGGATGGTCATTTTCAATGCTGCCAAGACTAAACTGGTTTCCTTCAATAATTACAAGAAACCTTCTCTGCCACCAATAGCATTGATCAGTGACTCTTTAGCTGAGAGTACATCTTTCAAACTGCTTGGATTAACGTTCACAGAAAATATGAGTTGGTCCAATTACAATAAAAGCATTGCCAGGGCCGCTGCGAAGAAGGTAGGCTCTCTCTCTACCGTGCTAGAAAACTACTAACACCCGAAAGTATCCTGTACCTCTATAAGGCCACCATTAGCCCATATATAAAGTATTGCTGTCACATTTGAGCTGGTGCATCTGCTACTAGTCTCTCGCTCCTAGACAAGGTTTAAAGGAGAGTCGCCAATCGGATAGGCCCTGAACTGGCATCTAAGCTTCAGCCTCTGTCCCATCGACGAAACGTTGCATCCCTCTGCTTGTTCTACAAGGATTTTAATGGGTAAATGCTCTGGCGAACTGCAAGCATTTGTGCCCCACGACGTAGACACCCTCGACAAACACGACAGGCAGCTAAATCCCACCCCCACACAGTAGAGATCCCTAGATGTAAAAGATCTTTCTACTCCAGTAGTTTCTTCCCCAGAACTGCTAGACTCTGGAATTCCATTCCAGGTCACTGCTTCCCCAACTGTACTAACATGCAGAAGTTCAAGTGTAACGTGAATCGACATCTTGCTGCCCAAATCCCAACATAGTGACCCAGTAGTTGTTGCCCCTGATAGTAGCCCCCTACACCAAAGTGGCAATGTGCCTTATTTAGGGTGAAAATGTATATATATATATATATATATATATATATATATATATATATATATATATATATATATATATATATATATATATATATATATATATTAGCTGACGTGATATTGTAAACAAACAGACGGAATTTGATAAAGGACATTATCATTATTATTTATTTAGTTTTTCATTTTTTTTTCTTTTTGCGAATTAGTTCACCGGGAATATTAATCCTCGTAATATATAATATTCAATAGGAGATTGATTCTATAATAATATACGCAATCTGCATAAATTAAAATATCATGTTTAAGCGTATTGTACAACCGGACAACGCCGGGTGCCAAGCTTGATAAGAAATAAAACAAAAACTAACAGATAGAAATACCGAAATGCAATTGGTAATATAGAAAGAAAGAAAAAAAGAACATAATGAAGAAGGTAGGAAAAGAAGTTAATAAAGAAAGAAGCATTGAAAAAAGTAAACAAAACATATTGACAGATAATGAAACAGAAAGTAAGAAAGACATAATATGGCGCCGCAAAGAACGCTCGAAATACGAAAATAAATAGAGTTATGAAAACACAAAGATAACAAAAAAAAAGAAACCATGAATTAAATAATATTAGGAAAGAAATACGGCATAATTACGTTTAAACACCGATTTCCGCCAGATTACCGAAATTAAGCAACGATTAGCCTGGTTAATGCAAGAGGGTGACCATTTGCGAATACTCGGCGCTGTATAAAGTGGCGGGACAGCAATGCTGTCAAAAGAAAAGTTAGGCGCCTCCTTCCCTCCGGTAGTCTGTGGGAGACCCCAGGGCATGGTCGAATACTCACTTCAGCCCGCCAATCAGAGTAACGCGAGGTGATGGAAAGCAGGTGATTGATGTAATACGGAAGCAATCAGGAATAATTCTGTTTATGGTTTCATATCGCGTTGTGCTGGGCAATGTTCAGGACAATCGCCCAGTACGAGCACTGCTCGGACAGAAAGAAACTGCAACTTACTGTCTGTACAATTACAAAGAAAGCTGTGGCAATACATCAAACACTTATGAATGGGGGTGTGAATGACGAACAACAATGATTTCACAATTCCATCGAGGAAAAGAGATAGTTGGTGAGTTATATGTGTCAATGCCTAAACCAGGCAGGACACCACTTGAATGAATGAAAGGAAAGAATAAAACAATGAAAGGCTCAACAAACAGAGATTGAAAATAAAGAGGAATGCATGGAGTATTGTTGCCTCATTTGGGCTGGGGCATCTACCACTAGTCTCATATTTATAGACAATTCGAGGCTCTACCCCATCGCCGCAATGTTCCTTACTTGTGTCTTTTTTACAAGTATTTTAATCAAATGTGCTCTGATGAACTCTTAGCACTTGTGCCTCATTGACGTATTTACTTCCGACTAACCCGACAAGCAAAAACTTTTACCCCTGTACCCTTAAAGTTCCTAGATTCCGGAAAGCCTTCTTTTCTAATACTTTGTTCCCTCTGACTGCTAGACTTTGGAATTCCGTCCCTGTTTCCTGCTTCCCTGACTGTATCAACGTGCTGAAGTTCAAATATAATGTGAACATGCATCTCGCTGCTCAACTCCACACAATATCCTGATAGACACGTTTAAAAAATAGTAGCCCTTTACGTTCCAAGTGACAACATGCCTGGGTTGGGTTTTTAAAAAAGCGCACATGAGAATGTCAGATATATAGAACAGCTTGGAGATAAGCAGGAAGGAGTAAATATATACATATATAAATATATATATATACAGGAAATACATGCATATATAATAAAAAATAAAACGTATATATATATATATATATATATATATATATATATATATATATATATATAAAGGAAGAAAGAATAAAGGAGAGAATGAAAGAAAGTAATTAATATAGTAGGATAGAAGAACAACGAGAAGAAAGACAGGGATGAATACGGAAACCCACCAAGATAGAAAATCATAAGTTAAAAAATAAAACAAAGATACGACGAAAAAACGAAGAATGAGTATAATAAAGAAGTAAAGAGAGAGATAGATAGAAAGAGAGAGAGAGAGAGAGAGAGAGAGAGAGAGAGGTGCATAAATAACAGGAACAGGAAAAGAGAAGAAAAAATGGTACAAATCGTGGCTAGTGTTACGTTAGAACAAGAAAAAACAACGAACATAAGACTGTTGTCTTTGGAGTCTTGATAATCTCTCAAAACCCGGAAATTAAACAAAATTGTGATAGAAACCCATCTAACAATTATCACCATGACATTTATTATACACTAATCTCATTATTAGAGGCATGAGTATGGCTTTCTTCGCAAGAATATCCACATGAATTTTCACAGAAAAAAAATAACGTGACATTCGTTCGGTAGATTTCTATCAGTATTGTGTTAAATTTTTGAGTTTTGAGCGATTATCGAGACCATCTCATCTTCGCCATTTTTCTTCTTCTAACCTAACCTGTGTTTAACTATTTGTTCACTGGGCACAAGTCATGTTTTCTATACTAAAATAAAGTACCCTTATTAATCTTTATATTTCTTCGCGTATTTCTTGTCTCCTTTCTTTCTATCGTTGTTCCTTTGTTTTAAAGTAAATAAACGCTTTAAAATAAGTTAAAACACAAAAATGCTATCCAGGTAGATAGAAGAGAAACTTAACTTGCCTTTACTAACATTTATTTTTTAAATAATTTATTTGGGGCCGCTTTTTGCGTTTTGTTTTAGGAAGAGATTTCCGAGAGAAAGTACGAAAGAAACTCAGAGAGAGAGAAAAAAAATGAAGAAAAAGACAAAATATAGAAAGAACGACTTTCAAAAAGACACAAGGAAAGAAACTTAATGAGAAAAAGTAAAAAAAAAAAAAGAAATCAAATAAAGAAAGAAACAAAAAAACTGAGAAAGCCCATCTCTCCCCCACCACCACCGCAATAGAAATAACAGAGAGAGAGAGAGAGAGAGAGAGAGAAAGAAAGAAAGAAAGAAAGAAAGGGTGGAAAACGTACGACCCCACAGAAAGAGAAGCCGGCAAATACAAAGTTATAAACCAACAAAAGTCTGAGCAATAAAAGTATATATAAATATTCGCATTGAACCAGATTTGGCGCAATCAAAGATCGGGTCAATGGGTACAAAATCAAGTGCAATTGATTTCCCCATTGTTAATTTTATGAGGTATTAGTAATAGATTTGTTTTGTTTTCTTCTTTTTTTTTTTTTTGAATTTAAAAAAATAATTCTCAACAAGTTTCTTATACACAAGTGCATAAAAATAAAGTATAAATAATTAGTCGGGATGCTCGGTTTCCCGAATTTCATCTCATTATATTTGTGTTACCATTTACCATATTTATATTCGTTTTCTGCCCACCCCCCAAGAAAACTTATAACAGTGGTAACTTTAAAGGATTTCTTTGAGAGTGGAAAAAATACTGCATCTTTACAGAAACATCTTATTGCTGTAAAAAAAAAAAAAAAAATTACCAAAGAATAGGCTCCGGATGATAGATGATCCCCTTAATATTTCACCTTAAGACCAAATGTCAAATAGCCTACTACATGAGTCAAGTCATTAGCTTTCCAACGAGCCTTCATTTATTAAATTCTCATCAATGGACAATAAGAATTGGAACTTATAATATTTCTAATAAAAGGTGGTATATATATATATATATATATATATATATATATATATATATATATTTCTTTCGTTGGAATTTCTTAACCCATTATATATATATATATATATATATATATATATATATATATATATATATATATATATATATATTTGTCCGAAAGAGCAGGACACAAAATGTTTTAAATAATAATAATAATAATACAATAACAATAACAAAGACTTTCGCTGGCGAGGACTACTATTGATCGTAACCAGTTATACATTCCTTTTGAAATTTTCATCTCTATTTTTCTCGTTATCTACTGAATATTTCTAATGTAACCTATATGAAATATGTTCCTTATTAAATTTTAAAGATTTTCTATTCTGAAAGTTATTTTAAAGTTTTTATTAAAAAAATTCAGACTTTCTCATTATTCAAACCTGTATTACAAAGAGGGGGTTGCAAAAATAGGTTGTGGTGGGAGGAGAAATACAAACTGAAAAAGAGAGAATATTCAGACCTGTAATAATACAAAGAGGGGGTTGCAAAAATGAGTTGTGGTGTGAGGAGAAATACAAACTGAAACAAAGAGAATATTCAGACCTGTAATAATACAAAGAGGGGATTGCAAAAATGAGTTGTGGTGTGAGGAGAAATACAAACTGAAATAGAGAGAAGGAGATATAATCTTAAAAAGATAAGATAAAAATTAGAAAAGCATTTCATCCAAGGAATGAAAATTGTTAAATGTTTTTACTATAGGCTTTATAAATAATTATTCATTTGTTTATTTATTTTTATTTTAGTAATATTATTCCTATTCTGGGGGCTATTTTATTTAATTCAATCCATCAAGAATCCATAAATGAGTATATATACACTACATAACGAATTAAATAAAATAATATCCCAGAATAGGAATAATATTACTAAAATAAATAAACAAATAAATAAATACATAAAAAGTAAAGCAACGTTATACACTTAGCTGAGAAGAAATATCTGTAACGATTACCCCCCTTAGAACAGCTCATCAAGTAGTCTCCGTTTACCAATCGAGTTATTCAAAGTCTACGCCCCCACCCCTCTCAACCAGAACGCAAAAAAACAATAAATAAATAAATTAATTAATTAAATCTCCTCGATATAAAATATAAATTATTATATAAAAAAATTAGAAATATGAAAAATTAGAAATATAGAAAAAAAACTTAATCATATTAAATTAAAAAGCTATCAACAAGTTCCGGACAATTGTCTACCGCGAGATTTTTACTGTTTACAACAGCACGTTTGAACCAAATATAAAATATTATAAAAAAATAAATAAAATAAAATTTAAAAAAATAAATTAGAAATAAAAATAAAGAATTGAATAAAAAAAACCCTAACCATATTAAATCAAAATACTACCTACAAGTTGCGGGCAATTGTTTGTCGCAATACTGTTACTGTTTATAACAGCACATTTGAACCAAAGTCAAATAGATATTTGACGAAGAGATCTTTCTCGAAATATTATATAACACGGATATACCACCAGACCGACTTTCCCAGGTGACCACTGTGAAAATATAAATATAATGCGTATAAGAAATATATGGATATGTACACATGTATTTGTAAGTTGTATTAATAAAACTTCTCACCTGCTTCAGCTCGTGTCTTTCCGTTACCTCTGCATTGTATCGCCTTATACAATTCCATTTAACTATATATATATATATATATATATATATATATATATATATATATCCACAGCCAGACAACGTCACAGCTCACAAGAGACATGACAGCCAACAAACCGGAAGTCATGGCTCTTGTAGGCTGCGACTTGTCTGGCTGTGGAAAAAAATTATATATATATATATATATGTATGGGGTGCTAGTATATATATATATATATATATATATATATATATATATATATATATATATACATATACAGTAGCGTCCAAAAGTTAAGGGCTAGTAAAACCTCAGCAAGTTTAACCATATATTTGAAACAAATACACACGAACAACAAAAAATTACTTCACAATTATATAGATAACATGTATATCTTCAATGGGTCATAATTTCGTTAGCCTACACTAAGTATTTTTTGAATAACTACCATTTTAAATAAAATTGTTCAAAATTTGTGTGTCCAAAAGTTAAGGGCTAACACGATTGCGGCTTTTGTCCTTGCTGTGAATGCCTGAAATTACCAACTAACTAGTATTTGGTAAACAAACCCTTGCTATTTATGACTTATTGACACCTCTTGGCACAGGAATCCACTAACTTCTTGCAAAACGCTGGCGTTATCGCACTCCATTCAGCATGTAAGCACTGCCAGAGTTCTTCTTGATTTTTTGGGAACTGAAATTGTGTACGTTCATCAACTATTTTCCAGATATTCTCAATAGGATTAAGATCTGGACGCTGAGGGGGCCAACGCATCGTTTCAACTTCTTCCTCGTCTAAAAATGTTTTTACTTTCTTAGCAGTGTGACAAGGACGTTATCCTGCATGGAAATTGCAGGTTGATAGAGCGACGACCGAAGACTAGGAACTGCATGCTGCCGTAGAATCTGCTTATAAACTTCTGCATTTATTCCACCTTGCAGACGAATCAGTAGTCCACAGCCTGCAGCTGACATAACGCCCCAAACCATTACACTTCCTCCTCCAAATTTCACAGTTTTTTTCACGCACTTAACCTCCAATCTCTCACCAGTTCTTCGCCGGACATACGTGTTGCCATCAGATCCGATAACGTTAAATTTCGATTCATCATTAAAGTGCACACGGGACCAGTTTTCGGTTGTCCACACAACGTGTTCTTGGGCAAAAGCGAGGCGGAGTTTCTGATTCTTTTTGGAGATAAGAGGCTTCCTTGCTGGCACTCGAGATTGAAATCCAGAAGCGTGCAACCGGCGTGTAACAGTTTGCCGAGACGCTTGAACAATAGACCTTTGCTTTAGTTCTCGAGATATTTTAGCAGCAGTGTTAAATCTGTCTTTAAGTGACATTTTGACAATAAGACGATCCTGTTGAGCAGTTGTGATTCGAGGTCTACCAGATTTTGGGGCAGCTGCCACTGATCCTGACTGCTTGAAATGTGCCACAATACGCTTTACTACACTAGGAGACCTTCCTACGGTGTCAACAATCTCAGAAGTTTTCTTGCCATTACTATGAAGATGAATAATTAGCTGTTTTTCTTTGACAGAAACGGGACGACGTTGTTTTGCTTCCATGTTGTACTAGTGCGATACAAACACTCATTTCTTTTACTCAATTACAATAATTTTAATGTTCTTTAGTAAAAATTTGAAGTAGGATTATTCATAGTACCTGTCTGACACCTATACAGTACCTTACTGTTATAATAATTAAAGATTATACCGCCTAGCCCTTAACTTTTGGACCACGAGAATTTGGACAAACTTTTGTGTTATTGGTCATAACTTTAAAATTATCCAACGGATGCTTATTAAATTTAGGCGAGACATGAGTGATGAGTATATCTATAAGTATATATGCATATTAAGTATTTTAAATGAACGGTTTTTCTTAAAAAGTACTTAAACTTGTCTTGGAACCACTAGCCCTTAACTTTTGGACGCTACTGTATATATATAGGTAGATAGATAAATAGATATAGATGTACGGATATATCTGTACTGGTAGCTCATTTGAATATTGAAATGCCTGTATCCTTGGTTCTATGAGACGAATCTATGTGAAAATGTTAAGGCGTTTTGAAGATTATAATACCATTCTATGGTTAGAATTTTATGACAAAATTTTACGGTACCTATATTTTCAAACTAATGAAATATGCCCCAAATTGTCTACATTTGCATACATAGGCCAGCTTCAGTTTTGCTGATTTGGCTTTCCTTGATTGTCTTCCCTATGGCCCTTTCCAGGCCACTAATATATATATATATATATATATATATATATATATATATATATATATATATATATAATTCAAACTTTAATTTTATATTAGATTTTAAAACAAGTACTCAAAGCTTCTTTAGAATAGGTTTTTCTATTTGTATTAGTTTCTTTTTTCTTATTCATTTGACTGTCTTTATAGAAAAAGTTCTATTTGTTGTATATTGCATCTTTATTCCTATATAATTTTCTGTACTAATTGCACACACACACACACACACACACACACACACACACACACACACACATATATATATATATATATAAAGATAAATAATAATAATAATTAAATGTATAACACTAATTTTAATTGTAACTGAATTCTATGTACATTTCTTATTGAGGGAGTTATATTTTCCAATGGAGAGCCATGTATTTAACAGTAATCTCTGAAACAGCCACATGGTAAACATATAAAATATATTTTTCCATCGCTATATTATTTAATCTCCTTTTGTTGTTGTGGGTTGTCTAGCGAAAAGCTGGCATGTGCTTTTCGCTAGACAACCCACAATAACAAAAGGAGATTAAATAATATCCGATAAGATTAGATTATATTTCTAAATACAATTTATTCACGCCATAAAACGATAATTATTTACAGAACGATATTCAATGTCAAGCGAAGCCGCCATTGCGTCCTCGGTTTCTTGCCTATAACTCACTAATTTAAAGGGCCTATAAAGGGTGATAACTCTTACTTTCATTATGAGTGCTATTCCCCTTTGATTTCAATAACATCTCCTCTTTGAAATATGATGTTTCTAGTATGTTGGATGTGGGTCTATTTGTAGGGTTCGTCGTTCGAGTTGAACCTTTATTCCTTGCTTTGTTTACTCCACGTTGCTTGAACATTCTGAGGTAATTAAAATGTGTCCAGTAAAATAGACTGATTGTGTTATTTCGTTGTCTCTTTGGAAGATAAGAGTGACGAAGTTGATTTGCATGTCTGGCCAAAAATAGATGATTGTACATCCACATTATAGATTACATTACCATTAGGACGTACTATGTGACCTTGTGTCCATTCTTATTGCGATAGTTATTTTGCCAATACAGATTGTCCTGGTAGGAATATACTTGACCTTGTTCCATGATGGCAATTAAATTGGTTTCCCATCGTCCTGTTTTTTGTGGAGAGGGGATTATTTGATGATGGACAAATAGATTCCATTGGTAAACGTATGTTTCTGTTCATAAGTGCTTTAACATCAGACTTTTAATTTAGGTAATTTGGATTTAGGATAACTCTGTAGCTACTTAGAAATATTACTATGATCTCTCGCGGAGTTCTTTCCCCTTTTATCTTCAAGAGTATTCTCTTAAACATGTCCACTAAACGTTCGGATTGTCAATTTGATTGTGGATGGAAAGGTGGAGATCTGAGATGCTGAATGCTGTTTTGTTTACAGAGATCAGAAAATTCTTCTGAGATATCAGAAACTAAGATTTTAGGAATGTCGAATTTCTGGTAGTTTCTTTACCGTTTCATTTGTCGTAGTATGGTTCATCTGGAAGACTTCTAGGCACTTGCTGCACATTTGTCTTTGCCATTGCAGTGGTCTTTTGTCAATGCAAATTGTCTGAAATCAAAAATACTTATTACGGGCTGTATCTAGAGTAAAATGCCGGCCAAATATAATTTTGTGAAATTTCTTTATTGCGTTAATAATTGCTAGGGTTTCTTTTTCAATTTGACTATACTTTTGTTCAGTAGGCATCAACGACTTTTATACATGTGTGTCATAGGAGAACATATTTTCTCCTATGATTGGATTAAGAAATATATAAATATTTCTTATAATATATAAATATGTTTATTGATATATTAATTAAAACATAAAGACGTTTCTAGAATGTCGTTATTCATAAAAATAAATAATAATCGGCGTCTATAAATATAAAAAGGCGTAGAACGCCTTTTTGTTCCTTTTTTGAGTATCTAGAAGGTTCCAGGAAATTCCTTTTAAAACTCATATAAAAGAAACGCTATTCGTGGGTAAAGTCAGTTCGTGACATATTTTGGGATGCAAACAGGGGCAACCAACGTCCGAATTCCGGCTTCCTCATAAGGCCGTAAAAACAAAACCTCACTGAATAACTGATGTATGGATTCTGGTAAAGTTTTTATTTATTCTTTGAGATTGTTGACCGAAGCACATATTCATATAAAGCAAACCATTTCAAAACACAATACATTAAGAATTACGAATCTTTATGATCTAAGGGAGACAATTTATTGACGAGTTGTCGCCCTTCAAAAATAATAATCTTTTCTTTTTTTTCTTGTTAATTTATTTTTTAATAAATTTCTTTTTCGTTAAATCTTTTTCTTTTGTTTTAATTTTATTACATGTGGGTGCTGATAAATCCCTAGATCATACGCGCTATGATCGGCACACATATGTAATAATATGCAATAGCTTTTTCGCTTATATCAGGAAAAATGTGTGATATTATCCATCACAACATTAATGTCTAATGATGGATTGTAATGTGTCAGCAATAGATCAGAACTAAGAAGTGTTTTGATTTTCTTAAATGATTTCTTGCATGTGCTTTATAAGTTCCATTTGGTATCTTTTTGTAACAGATTATTCAGAGGCCTCCGTAATTTATGCAATTCAGGTAAGAAGGAACCCTTATGACTTACAAAGCTCAGAAAGGATTGTAGTGTTTCAACCGCCTTAGGATCTGCCATGTGCTTAATTGCTTGAATATTGTCCGGATACGTTTTTCGACCATTTTTGTCAAATATGAATCCAAGGTATTTCACAGAAGTTTGGAAGAATGCGCATTTGTCTGGTCTTAAGTGAAATCAGTTTTGTAGAATTCGATCTAACAGGGTCGTAAGACGACGCAGAAGTTCCTCTTGGGATGTGCCTGTAACGATAATGCCATCAATGTAGACGGACACTCCTGCCAATCCCGTGTGCATTTTGTCCATAGTTTGTTGGAATGTTTCTGGAGCTGATTTTACCCTAAATGGAAAGCAGTTAAATTGAAATAATCCTTTGTGGGTGTTAATAGTGAGAAGGCTTTTTGGAATCTTCATCAATTTCCACTTGTAGATATGCATCTGAAAGGTCCAATTTGGCAAAACAGGTTCCACCGTTGAGTTTTAAAAACAAATTATCAGGTATGGGTAATGGATACTGATGTGTCTCCAATCTGTCATTTAGTCCTGTGCTAAAGTCCATACATAAGCGTACTTTGCCATTAGCTTTCTACACAAGGACAACAGGTGCTGCTCAGAATGAGTACTTTGTAAGTTGAATTACTTAATATTGGGTATCAAACTGAAAGACTGTTGTTTATCTCAACAGGTATATATTTTCTCCGAGCTTCAAAGTTTACGTTGAAAGTGACAAAAATTGCATTCGATGTGGCTTTCTGGAAACGTCCTGGCATTTTATTTTTCTGTGGTTTTACCTCTTGGCTGTGCAGTATTCAACCTGGAAGTGTTGCGGTCATTTTTTACCACAAAATCCGTCCTTGTGCCGACGACATGAACAGTGTTAACATGTGTGTCTTTTAAATGGGCAAAAACGAGCATAGTGCATCTCCCCACATGACAAACAGGCGTTGAAGGCGTCTTTCTTTTTCCAGTCGCGGATTTCCCTTCTGATTTGATGTTCTTTAAAACCAATGGACTTTGCTGTTACACCATTGTTGTATCTCGTTTTATATTTATTAGTTGTTGACATTCTGTGGTGAGAATTTGTACCGTCATTTCATAGACAATAGACGTTTGCGGATTATTACCCTGCAATGAAAATTAGGCATTTGAATTGGTCCTCTGTCATCGATTTTAGCCGAAAATTGTCGTATTATAGATTAACAATTCCAGCATATTTGACTAAATCGTCTGTAGCATTTCTCTTTAATTTCAAACAACTGTAACGAATATTAAATAAGGATGCTGACTTACTAAAAATTCAGATAACTGTGCTATCGTTTCATCAAATGTGAAATATTCTGTCATTTTCGGAAAAAGGGAATTTTGAATATCTTTCATGTTCTGCTGTGCCCAGATTTCGTAGTAGTAAACACAATCAGTAAAAGTTTTTTTTTAATTCAAATTAAAGAGAAAATATGTTATTGTGCTTGATATGGTATCTAGAGAAATTGATGTTGGTGTTGCATTAATTGTTTGTGAAACAATGCAGTCAAAGTTTTAATTAAGCTGTTTTGAGCTTTTAAAAATCTTGCTGGCCGCATTATTTCATCCACAAAAAATTTGATCTATTACGTAAATAATTCCGATTTTTTTCTTTTCGTTTGTGCACATTTTTTCCATTTGTTATAAAACACATATTGTGCTATTTTTGTATGTTATAAAATTTTCGTGTGGTTACAAAAAATTGTGGTGGAAAAAGTATTTCTTTGTCTTTTCACAAAAACAGTTGTTGTGGAAACAGTTTCTTTTTTGTGGGTGTTCACACAAGAATTATTGTGCAAAAGTTGTTTTTCCGTTTTTGCAGAAAGGATTTCTCTGGATGTTGCTCATTGTATTTTTAAACACAATTTGTTCACGGCCGAAAACTTAAATTATTTAAAGAACAATATTCAATGTCAAGAGAAGCCGCCATCTTGTCCTCGGTTCCCAATCTAGAAGTCTCTATTTTTTAGGATCCATAAAGGGCGATAACTCTTACTTTCTTTATTAATGTTACTCCCCTTTTATCGCTATAACATATCTATAGAAAAATAACATAGGTAAATTATCGCATGCTTTGTATCCAATCGTGGTTTGAATAACCTTATTTCTAAAATCATTTTTGCTTGTATTTTATTATATTCAATTCATGTTTTCCTTTGTTGTTAGTTTTATTTTTTATTATATTATATTCTGCAGTAAATCTTTAATAGAGATGAAGCCACTCCTCAATTTTTTCACTCAGTGATTCTATGGGAGAGAAACGCATCTTCCTATTTGTTAAAAGGATCAATGAAAACGTACTAAATACATACGGAAGATTATGTATGTAAACACAATGTGGTTATCGCATCCCTGTCTCTAAGTTTTGCATAAATTATAAAATGGTAAGCTTTGACCATACATCGCTCCAAATTTCTCATCAAACGTCGTCTTCAAAATTCTTAGATATCTGTTAGCACTTTAAAAAGATTGTACTTATAATTTTCCTACCATCTTTTAGTTATTTAATTTCAAAACGCCTGGATAATTGACTAACGTTTAAAGATTATCGTCAATGCATATTCATCTAGCAAAGAACCCTTACGCTGGATTACCCCTCTCGATGCGAGTTATCCACAGATCTTGTTAATGATAGTTAAAAAATGCTGATTAGGGAGATATCAATGATTACATCAGAGGTGTAATATATTTCATTCCGTCTAGACAGTGTGCAAATGAATGAACTTAATGGCTCATAGCATCCATTGGCGCACAGGTTCCCACGCATAAGTCCTATACCAAACCTCAATCTCCAAAAGTTTGCTTTTACATGTAGAAGTGTTATCATGTAAAAGTATCATGCCGCCGAATAAGTCAAGTGAAAATAGGCAAAGATGCATAGCTGCTAGAATTTGTAAAACTGAAATAGCGCAGCTAAGAGAAGGCATACCCAAATCATTGGAAAACGCATTGAGGCACAGAAATTAGGAACTCGCAATTTCTTGAAAATTTTAATAATAGTATGAATAATTGGCAAACATATATTTTCCTCACTATCCTACAACTATAAGGTCGCTTGCTCGAAAACTGAAAATGTTGAGTTGTTTGACTGGCGATTCGTTATAGAAACTACTCCTTCGCAAATTTCACTTTGTAAAAGAAGCCATGCTTGATTAGAAAATTCATATTATTATGTGCGTCATATCATAGAAAACTTAGACCAACGACAAGTGTGAGCTTGATCTCATTTCTGTTATATGAATAAGGATGTGCTCCGCTGATATAACTGTTGATCTCACAAAACTCTACAACAAATATTTTGCCGAGTCTTGCTTCCCTGATAGCTGGAAAATTATTTCTGTGGTAATTAATCATTTAAGAATTCTAGTGAAACAACTGACCCGCTCCACTATTATTCCATCAATCTCCTCTTCCTCTTCGCTAAAATCATTGCGTTATAATCAATCAAGCGATAGTCTACCAGCAAATGCTAAAATACTTTCTGACTGACAATATAGATAAAGGCAAGCCCGTTTTACTGCGAATATTTAACGGTCATGTCTGAACGCATATACCATGCACTTGACAAGGCATGGAAATCTAGGGCGGTAGTGCTTGATATATTCAAATCCTTTGACAAGGTCTTGCAATGAAGATTAAATTATACAGTATCACTGGACGAACGCATATTTAATCAAATCCCAGGTTGTTCTTGATATCAGTACTTCCAAACAGCATAATATTAATGCGAATGAATCACATGGGCCAATCCTATGATATTTATTGTTTCTGATATTCATATACGCCCTTATTGATTAAAGTCTGTCTGAGATGGCACAATTCACGAATTTAGTCTTAAAACAAACGCCAATCTGGAAACCCTGAACAATATGAGAGTAACCTCCCTTTGGTTTAGGCTTTTTTTCGAATATCATTATAATGATGTATGATCATTGGTGTAATGGTGTGAGAAAAAAACTCGTAATGATTTCGACGTGCAGCGGTTCTTCCCCAAAGAAGTCAGCGAAACATTACGTAAAAATAGTTACATTCGAAAGATATAAGG
Source organism: Euprymna scolopes (assembly GCF_053919585.1). Classification (NCBI taxonomy): domain Eukaryota; kingdom Metazoa; phylum Mollusca; class Cephalopoda; order Sepiida; family Sepiolidae; genus Euprymna; species Euprymna scolopes. The sequence continues at coordinate 159,195,371 of NC_136490.1, read as the reverse complement.
TAACAAATAAGAACTAAATGAAAATGAAGCTTGTCTCATAGCATTCTATTTCATTATTTGTATTGAACTATGTAACATACTATTACTTTCTGAGCATTTATTCCTATTGATTGATTTATCTCATTTAGGTCAGTTGTATATTTCCAATACAATCGCTATGATTTTCATAGAAATGTTAATAAACATATATATGTACTGCGTATGTTTGTCCAAAAGCCTATTTTTTACACTATCCAGGAAAAATATCAGCTTTATCAAAACATATTTGTTGACTCAATATATTTCTTATTCCGTGTAATTTCCACGGGTTGCGTTACTGCATAATGATTTTGTGATCTCCATTAAAACGAATTCTCTATTACTACTGATTTCTACGCCAATATAATTAGAAAGAATCTGAAGTTACAACGATGTAAATATGTGACATTAAGATAGATTCCTATGAATACGACAATTTAAACACAGAAAGCAGAAAAGGGTGAACAGGTTGTAAAGATCGTTACGAAAAAAGGACCGTATTATCGTCAGAATTTTCCGAACACTTATGTAAAACACCGGAAGATGAAAAAACGCTGCACCAATGAAATTGCAGCAGACAACTTCATTTAAGAAAATATTTCGTTCCTATCATTGGTTTATTATGAAAAGAAAAGAAATATTTACTTTGATTTGGACAACAATCATATACAGTTATGAAAATATTTGTTTACTATCAGTAGTTTGTTATTTCAAAATAAGAGTCGTTCAAAAAGTAAAGCCTCGTATTTTTAACTCAAAAAGTTGGGGAGCTACGAAAAAGGAAACAGTACTATTAAAACGAGCGACCTTTTGTGCTCCACAATTTATTTTTCTACATAGTCACCACCATTCTCAATGCACTTTTTCCAGGAATTTAATAACGCATCTCTGCTTCTGAGACAGTACATGACAGGAGTTGCTTTCTTAAAGTCTCACACCGTCAATATCTACAACAGTGAAATGAAACTTTCATATTATAAATGCATAAGTTCAGTCATCATAAGAATGCAATTTGCAATCTCCTCTGATTATCCGGGAAGAATGAAAATAAGAGGCATTACTTTTGGAACGTCGCAAGTATTTATCTATGAATCTTTCCTTACAATGGGCGTTTTCTCGTTTGATTTGCAATGGCCAACGACTCTTTATCTGAGAGTACATCTTTCAAACTCCTTGGCCTAACGTTCACAAGAAACATAAGTTGGATCAATTACATTGGAAACATTGCCAGGGCCGCTGCAAGAAAGGTGGGCTCTCTCTCTACCGTGCTAGACAACTACTAACACCTGAAAGTATCCTGTACCTCTATAAGGCCAACATTAGCCCATATATAAAGTATTGCTGTCACATTTGGGCTGGTGCATCTGCTACTAGTCTCTCGCTCCTAGACAAGGTTTAAAGGAGAGTCGCCAATCGGATAGGCCCTGAACTGGCATCTAAGCTTCAGCCTCTGTCCCATCGACAAATGTTACATCCCTCTGCCTGTTCTACAAGTATTTTAGTGCTGAATGCTCTGACGAACTTGTGCCCCCACGACGTGAGCACCCTCGACAAACCCGACAGGTTGCTAAATCCCACCCCCACACAGTAGAGATCCCTAGATGTAAAAGATCTTTCTACTCGAGTAGTTTCTTCCCCAGAACCGCTAGACTTTGGAATTCCATTCCAGGTCCCTGCTTCCCCAACAGTACTGACGTGCAGAAGTTCAAATGTAACGTGAACCGACATCTTGCTGCCCAAATCCCTACATAGTGACCCAGTAGTTGTTGCCCCTGATAGTAGCCCCCTACACTAAAGTGGAAATTTTCCTTGTTTGGGGTGAAAATGAAAAAAAAAAAAAAAAAAGAATTTAAATTTTTCGTAAGTTTCGTAAAAATTGTCAAATATATATTTATTTTATTTTCTTCCTAACAAGAAATAAATGCTGGTTTTACTTTCTTAATCAATTTTTTATTGAATTACCCGCGTAATGATAAAAAAGGCATCCTGGATGTCTTCAAGTCCAATGTTAACAATAATTCCTAATCAACCGCCCCCTTAAGTAAACACTTCATCAAATCTCCACACTAACGTAATGCACTTGCAATGACCCTTATCACTGAGTGGCTTCCGGGCCTTGATAAGTGGTGATCACTGTGTAAAAAAAATACATATTCTATTGCAAAAAATTGTGTTTGTGAAAAAAAAAATTACGTAACTTTCGTTCGGCACTTTTCGGCGTTTTACGTAAACTGTCTTAAAATTTTCGATAATATCACAATCCCCTTTCTACATAAGTACCAAGAAGTAAGAAGAAAGAAGAAAGAAAATAATGTATACACAATCTGCATGAATTAAAAGCGTACAGCTAGTTTCATACTAAAAGACCAAAACTTCTTATAGAGAAACGTGGATGTAATCTAAAAACATCTGCTTCTTATATTGTTCCTTGACATTTTGGCTTACAAAAGTGCAACATCTGTTCTAATACAACAGTTCATCTTCTTTGTCTTGTAACAGTGAAGAAGAAATCCTTCTAAACTAAGGACATTTTTTGTTCCAATCCAGAATGTCCGTTGTCCCTAACATTAAAAACCGACTTTGTGTATAACTGTACCTTTGTGGGGAAACAAGTAAATAGGAAAGTTTTCATATATTTGTAGGTTAATTAGGATATGTTTCAGTTTCGTTAATTTAGTATATGTTTCAGTTTCTTTAATTTAGTATATGTTTCAGTTTCGTTAATTTAGTATATGTTTCAGTTTCGTTAATGTAGTATATGTTTCAGTTTCGTTAATGTAATATGTTTCAGTTTCGTTAATGTAGTATATGTTTCAGTTTCGTTAATGTAGTATATGTTTCAGTTTCGTTAATTTAGTATATGTTTCAGTTTCGTTAATGTAATATGTTTCAGTTTCGTTAATGTAGTATATGTTTCAGTTTCGTTAATTTAGTATATGTTTCAGTTTCGTTAATGTAGTATATGTTTCAGTTTCGTTAATGTAGTATATGTTTCAGTTTCGTTGATTTAGTATATGTTTCAGTTTCGTTAATTTCGTATATGTTTCAGTTTCGTTAATTTAGTATATGTTTCAGTTTCGTTAATTTAGTATATTTTTCAGTTTCGTTGATTTAGTATATGTTTCAGTTTCGTTAATTTCGTATATGTTTCAGTTTCGTTAATGTAGTATATGTTTCAGTTTCGTTAATGTAGTATGTTTCAGTTTCGTTAATGTAGTATATGTTTCAGTTTTGTTAATTTAGTATATGTTTCAGTTTCGTTAATTTAGTATATGTTTCAGTTTCGTTAATGTAGTATGTTTCAGTTTCGTTAATGTAGTATATGTTTCAGTTTCGTTAATTTAGTATATGTTTCTGTTTCGTTAATTTAATATATGTTTCAGTTTCGTTAATGTAGTATATGTTTCAGTTTCGTTAATGTAGTATATGTTTCAGTTTCGTTAATGTAGTATATGTTTCAGTTTCGTTAATTTAGTATATGTTTCAGTTTCGTTAATTTAGTATATGTTTCAGTTTCGTTTATTTAGTATATGTTTCAGTTTCGTTAATTTAGTATATGTTTCAGTTTCGTAAATGTGTTATATGTTTCAGTTTCTTTAATTTAGTATATGTTTCAGTTTCGTTAATGTAGTATATGTTTCAGTTTCGTTAATGTAGTATATGTTTCAGTTTCGTTAATTTAGTATATGTTTCAGTTTCGTTAATTTAGTATATGTTTCAGTTTCTTTAATTTAGTATATGTTTCAGTTTCGTTAATGTAGTATATGTTTCAGTTTCTTTAATTTAGTATATGTTTCAGTTTCTTTAAGTTAGTATATGTTTCAGTTTCGTAAATGTGTTATATGTTTCAGTTTCTTTAATTTAGTATATGTTTCAGTTTCGTTAATTTAGTATATGTTTCAGTTCCGTTAATGTAGTATATGTTTCAGTTTCGTTAATGTAGTATGTTTCAGTTTCGTTAATTTAATATATGTTTCAGTTTCGTTTATTTAATATATGTTTCAGTTTCGTTAATTTAGTGTATGTTTCAGTTTCTTTAATTTAGTATATGTTTCAGTTTCGTTAATTTAGTATATGTTTCAGTTTCTTTAATTTAGTATATGTTTCAGTTTCTTTAAGTTAGTATATGTTTCAGTTTCGTAAATGTGTTATATGTTTCAGTTTCTTTAATTAAGTATATGTTTCAGTTTCGTTTATTTAATATATGTTTCAGTTTCGTTAATGTAGTATATGTTTCAGTTTCGTTAATGTAGTATATGTTTCAGTTTCGTTTATTTAATATATGTTTCAGTTTCTTTAATTTAGTATATGTTTCAGTTTCGTTTATTTAGTATATGTTTCAGTTTCTTTAATTTAGTATATGTTTCAGTTTCTTTAATTTAGTATATGTTTCAGTTTCGTTAATTTAGTATATGTTTCAGTTTCGTAAATGTGTTATATGTTTCAGTTTCTTTAATTTAGTATATGTTTCAGTTTCGTTAATGTAGTATATGTTTCAGTTTCGTTAATGTAGTATATGTTTCAGTTTCGTTTATTTAGTATATGTTTCAGTTTCGTTAATGTAGTATGTTTCAGTTTCGTTAATTTAGTATATGTTTCAGTTTCTTTAATTTAGTATATGTTTCAGTTTCGTTAATGTAGTATATGTTTCAGTTTCGTTAATTTAGTATATGTTTCAGTTTCGTTAATTTAGTATATGTTTCAGTTTCGTTAATGTAGTATATGTTTCGGTTTCGTTAATTTAGTATATGTTTCAGTTTCGTTAATGTAGTATGTTTCAGTTTCGTTAATTTAGTATATGTTTCAGTTTCTTTAATTTAGTATATGTTTCAGTTTCGTTAATGTAGTATATGTTTCAGTTTCGTTTATTTAGTATATGTTTCAGTTTCGTTAATTTAGTATATGTTTCAGTTTCGTTAATTTAGTATATGTTTCAGTTTCGTTAATGTAGTATATGTTTCGGTTTCGTTAATTTAGTATATGTTTCAGTTTCGTTTATGTAGTATGTTTCAGTTTCGTTAATGTAGTATATGTTTCGGTTTCGTTAATTTAGTATATGTTTCAGTTTCGTTAATTTAGTATATGTTTCAGTTTCGTTAATGTAGTATATGTTTCAGTTTCGTTAATGGATTAAAACGATTTCCATAGATCAACTTCATCCAACATTTCGAATTCGTCAAACTGCCAGTAAAGATGACAACATGATATTTACCGCTTATTTCCTTTCTCGTTTCCTCAAATTATTTATATTTTCAAGTCGGTCCTTTGATCCTGTTTCTATTTAAATCTAAAATCATATTAGAGTTCCTCTCCGCCTTTTTTAGAAAGACCCTTGAACTCGGCACATTCCCAAATATGTCTCTATAGGTAAAATATCCAAGCTGAATCATTATAGATAAACATTTAGCAATTTGTGTGTTGAGAGAATGTCTTTTTTACGGCGTTTATCAATCGTTTTCACTAATCGTTTCCTCGTTGAAAACTATTATCTATTTTACCACTTAGATGTTGTTTTATCTTTGATGCCTTCTGACCCCCTAAGAATGGATTCTCGGAAAATGGTGGGGGTAGATCTGGTAGTTAGGGATTTTAGCCCTTTATGCTTTTATCTTTTTTTTAATAATTTTTTCTTCAAAGAGGATGTTTGCGTTGATACAGTGGGACAGTTTTATGACCGCTCAATTTAACAGTGTTGTCCCCAACATTTAGACAGCCGGGCGGTTATTAGGTCGGAAACGTGAGGCAAAAGGAACATTATCATATTTGATAAATGTGTTTTATATATGTTGAAAGCAAAACTTGTTGAACCGTTTACGCTTTTCGGCCTTGTCAGTACTAGTGGCCCGGAACACCTTGACCAGGTACTTTAAGCATGCTGGGAGGGAAAGGGGCATAGTTGATCGTTACAGCTGTGCTATAGAGGCCTTTGTAGTTTTATATTTTGTCTGTTTATTCAGAAAAACTATCAAAAAAATTATAAAACCAACTTTTAATAAGAGCCTATTAAAAATAAAACATCATTGTTTATAAGCGTTAATTTTATCCAAAATTTGATTCCGTATAAGGTGCACGTTTTCTGTTGCTTTAAATTTTAAATAAGCTACCATTAATCAAAGCCTGAAGAATAATGGTTAATGGACGCTTTTGGATAATTCGTCGCTAGTTTGAGGGAGATAACACCATTTTAGTAAGATCCATTCATTTTTTCATACAAGAATTTGGGACGCAGAAACCAACGCAAAACATTTAACATTATAAAAAAAATTACTTAAAAAACCCTGATATTCCAGCTTGACGATTAATGTCCTGTAAAAGTCATTGGCGATAAAGTAAAAATGCCTGGAAAAAGTCACTTCTGATTAAATGCAAGAAAAATTATTTGTTTTACTACTACTGTCATTTAAAGTAACAAAATTTTAACATTAAAAAATCATTTATAACAAAAATAATACAACGCAAATTGCAGAGGAATTGTAAAGTTTATTAAACAAAACCAACTACTTTATTTAATTTAACAGAGGCTTCTGGCATTAACTAAATGTAAAACACGATGATCTAGTGACGATGTTTTCTATTTCATGTAAAAGAAAATATTGCTCTGATACGATTCACTATTCTTGGGAATATTTATCGAGTGGCTCTTATCCGCGAAAAGAACTCCATCGGATGCAAATGGAACATTTCTTCTGTTGTAACCAACAGTCTTTTGCGTGTGACCACAAACCCGCATAAAATATCAATTTGAATTACTTTTAAACGTACTTGAATCTTATGATATTAGACTGTAGAAAAGTTAAGTTTGGTTAAAATAGGATTGTCTTTTCTAATGGGATTTTTCGATTATCGATTTTTGATAATTATCGGAGGCATTTCCATACAATTTGTTTTTATCACGTTAATCCCTGACAACATATATCGCCACTTTGACCTAAGAGGCAACTATTTGGGGCCATGCCTAGTGAAGATTAACAAGATGTTGGTTTACATTACATTTAAACTTTTGTATATCATTACAGTCAGGGAAGCAGGTAATAGGAAGAAAATTCCAAAGTCTAGCTTTTCGAGGAAGAAACTCTTAGAGTAGAAACTTTGTGGAAACACTGAAGGGGTGAGATTTTTTACTACGCAGGTTTGTCGGGAATTTGTACGTCGACGCGGACACAGATGCAACGAGTTCATCAGAGCACATTCCATTAAAATATTTGTAAAACAGGCAACATTGCAGCGATGGGGCAGGGGTTGGAAGTTAGTTGACAAAGTGAGAACTGTTAGATTGAAAATCTTTTTTTTACCCTATCAAAGAGGGAAAGGCTAGTGGTAGATGCACCAGGTCAGAAGTGGCAGCATACTCCATGCATGGATGATTGGTAGCTTTGTACAGATAGGGTACTCTCAGCTTTGAGTAATATTCTAGAGATCATCAACCTTTTTTACAGCAGCCTTCGCAATGTCATCAATGTTATTGTTCCAGTTTAAATACCTTGTGTTCAATTTTGTGTTTACTTTACAGAACGTTTAAATGCGGTAACAATTTTAAACATTATAGTTGAACTCTAGAAAGTTTTTGTTAATAATGTATTACTTAAATATCAATGAATTTATAATTTGAACTTAAAATGTATTGATTACCCAATTACTTCTGACACACTTCATATTTAGAAAACGTTAATTTGAAAAGTTAGGTTCAAATTGCATTAATGGTACATTGTCTGACAATATTATTATGCAACAGATATAGAAAAAAACTAGTCACACTCGAAATAGTCATAAACGCATAAGGAAAGGTTGTACAGTAATCAGCCTCAACTTGTGTGAAACTTTGACCTTATAAAACGTTTTAAAAATTCATCAAAAAACGTAGTATTTCGATCACGTTCTCCAATTGAAGATAGTTTCTCCTGTTTCGTTTTACTTCACTCAAAGTTTTTGCAGATCAAGGCACTTTTTGCTGAAACTAACACTTGATCTATGTATCGAATACATTGTATATATTCAAGTATTCTATTAAAAACCACATTTCAGTTTAAACAGTCAGTAAAGAAGTCAAGACTATCACATTTTCTCTCCCAAATTGAGCAGTTTTATATGTTATAGTATATATCTTTGTGGTCTCTTGGTCTTACTTAATTCAAGGACAAGGAATAATCTGGTGTGGTGAGTATTCCGTTTAGTGTTGTCACTATAGGCAACATAACTTGAAAAAGGTGCAACATTCCTCGTAGAATCTACTGTGTGGTAGTCAAACCAAGGGGAACTTTATTTAGGCAGCGAATACTCTGTTATTTTTAATATTTAATCAGTATTTCATCTAGAGGCATATAAACGCATGTCAGTGGTCGATATCGGGGTTCTGTATAACTTGGACGCGTGTATCACGAATGTATATAAAACAGCTATATATAAACGAGGGGATTAAACCATATATATGTTATATAGTTGTCTATGTAATGTTCTTTGCCTGTTGTATAATGTTCTTCTAATGAATGTGTTTATACAGAGTGTATATATGTTTGTTATATTCGTGTCACAGTCATCTATATGATGTGTGTACATACGGGTGTTCGGCTGTGTGTACGTCTAGCATTGTGATCGTCTAATTTAGAGTCGTTTGTGTGTGTATAAATCTTTAATTACAGTTTATGACAGGACATTGATAAACGTAAATACCTTTACAGCACAAAGGACGAATAACACTTATTTAGGGTTTCAACATCTGGCCAAACGTAAATAATTCTGGTCCATCTTTGGTCTTGCTTGACGGAAAGCTGCAATGGAAATTCTTCTTAAGAAATAACAGATCCTTGGGTTTTATTTTCGGCAACGTTTTATTCCAGAGTATTTTTCCCCTTGTGGAAAATTGCAACGCTGATTCTGACCATCGCCATTTCTGACACCCTCTACTTGGAATCATCTTAATCTGAACACCATCTCTTTCCCTTTTCAAACTCGGACTGACTCTCGGTTCGAATATATTCAAACTAATCCTTGCTATAGCGCCCTTCAACTCACATCTTTTTGGATGTTACTTCAAATCATGTTTTTCTATCAGAAAATATTTTGTTTATAACCGCATTCTTTCTTTGATTGTTCTAAGCTAACAAATAAATATGTTCCTAACATTCCATCGTTCAAAACATTCTCTCTGCATATCTTTTTCTACATAACACTTTACACAATAATAATGTTCATTATCAAATATTTCAGTTTTTAATAATGATAGTCGATTTAGGAAAATCAGCAAGACAACCCGGTGACCCCACGCATAAACCTCTGTACAGAGAGGCCTTAGACACTCGAGGATAATATCTAGATTCTTTTGCTTCCATATGTGATCAGTTGTACTAAAAAAAAAAAAAAATACCAAATCGTAACTTACCGGTCTAATGTAACGAAATATGCATAAAGGAAGGTGTGTTGCTTCAGGATTCAAATATAGAACATTGAGCATTAATGTTAAGTATACTTTGAAAAAAGTAATAATTGGATATGTGTCCCGTAAACAAATATTTTCCGCCTACTGACTTTACTGAGTTTAGATTACGATAACCGAAAAGTAACATATACACAATTATTCTTGCTGTCATGAGACACATTCATTTATCAATTCACAAATGACAACAAAACATAAAATTCATAGATAAGAAAAAGGGCGTTTTAAAATTACCTTCTGCTTAGATGGCTAACATTATTGTGCACGATTATTTTGTAGTCTGGCATTGCAAAATTTGTCACCTGGAAAACTGCCCAAAACAAACGAAAAAACATGTTCTGAAAGAGATATTTTAAGTTTTATTTCAGGAAGAGAAAAACACATTGATACAGACGAGCAAAGTGCAACATTAAAATGAATTATGCCATCAAGAGTTCCATTCTTCTTTACTCCAAGAACTGCAGATAGACAGTATCATCTTTAATGTTTTCAATAGAGTTATTCATTTTGAAAGGTTCTAACGTTGATTTTCCCCTCTCCGCTCTATAACAAACAACGAACACTGTGTCTATTTTTCCGTACATAGGTTGTCAACTTTCCAATGCACGGGAGTCGGATTTATGCATTGGAGTGTGCTGTCTTGTTGAATACTTTTGTAACATAGCGCGGAGGTGAGCGGAATGACGTCACGGTGAGGAAAAGAAGACTACAAAAATGAGAGAGCACGTTCGAGAAGAAGACGTTAGAGACGTGGATGACGTTTGAGATCACGCGAGAGACATCACAACCGTAACGAGAAATCACGCGTGACAGAAGGATGGGGAAATAAATGTCGTTGTTGCACGAAAAAGTGAGTTTGAGTTATTCTTTTTGTCTTGTCTTCTCTGCGACTGATGTTGTATATAGGTGATTGCATGGGGGTGATGTCTATATGACAGAGTATATACAGTACTAAATAAACATATCGTGCGTTTGTAATGTATCTGTGTTGCGGAAAGATTCTATATATGTGTATACTGTTTGTATCGATATGTGTTTGAATATTACGTGGCACTAGTAAGTATCTATTATGTTCTTATAACGGATCAAATATATGTATGTACGTTACATTTGTTGTGTAACGGACTATTGTCCTCAGATCCTTAATGTCTATTTTACGGCCATCAGGGGAGACCTATTTTTAGCCAATCTGTCTCTCTTGGTGACCCAATCCAACTGCCAACTATGCTTGCGCAAACCGGAATACGTTACATGTGACACATCACTTCCAATCTCCGTTCGCATGTTTCCGGTGCAAACTGACCGGGTCACAAATTTTAACATGTTATCAAAACACGAGTTCAAATATTTGTTTTCCACTCATCACTAACTAGATAGATAGATAGATAGATAGATAGATGGATGGATGGATGGATGGATGGATGGATGGATGGATAGATGGATAGATAGATAGAATGATAGATAGATAAACAGATAATTAGATAATCATAATTTACTGTCTCTGCTCACATACACTCGAACACTGAGGCTGCAACGTGTTGGGCATGTAAACATGGGTAAATTTACATTGTTCACAATCACTTGCATATAGAATAATTCGTTACTTCTGAAACTAGTGAAGGTATGAAATTCTGATAGTCATGCGGATCGCAGATTTTTATATAAAAGCTGTACGCGTGCAGTAAGTTCATTCGACCACGCTTCGCATGATGTCATGTACACTCGCGGTTGTTCATTAACATGTAGGATTTGAGTTAGAAAACAAAAATGAATAGTGAAAAAGCAACATTGTTACTTTTAATTTCATTTACAATTCCGCGATTTGTTTACTAGAGAAAGAGGCAGAGAAGACCGGGGGACGACGCATAGATTTTTATGGGACCCTTGTTTGCAGAGTTACTGATTTAATATCGCTTTGTATCAAACTTGCCCGTCATGGATTTTCCTGTAAGGAAACAGAGTTCCAAACATATTCGAATCTTTTCATCACAATTACCAGGAAGGTTTGGATATTGGCGGGAACTGTTGATGCATTCAAAACTATCATTCATCCTTTTTGACGTCATCCGATTTAAAGTAAATATATTTCCTGATATTAATTATATGATAAATAAACAAGATAGCGCTATGTACTCACGAGACCAACTTACGCACGAGGACAAAGTTAGGCTTTTATGGGGGAAGAAATCCAGCTTCCCAAAAGGGTACTCTCGATTGGAACAAAAACTAAAATTGCCCCAAACTAGAAAAACCTCTTAAACGCTGACCGACAACAAAATAGAATAAGTTTAGCATCAGACGTCGCACCTGTTCATGCACAAGAAGCCAAGAAAACCAACTGTAAAAAGTCTTTACTGAATTTCAGTAATAGATTAATCAACCGGTGACCTGTTCAGTCCGTATCTATAGATACTTGCAAAATGAATGCCGATGCTAAAAAATCAGAAAATTAACCAATTTTAATTAAATTTGCAGTATTTATCAAATTATAATCACGAAATATAACGGATTAATTATTTTTATTTTACTCTCTGTCTCTCTCTATCTCTCTCTCTCTCTCTCTCTCTCTTTATATATATATATATATATACAGTTGTGCCCGATATTATTCATACCCCCCTTGAAAATTGAGTTTATTAGGTGTAACTTTGTTAGAATTTATTGTTTACGTCCATATTGATACATATTCTTAATAAACCTCTTCTGATCATTTTCGTCATCTTAAAATCTCGGGATACTTGTAATAAAAGAAATATACAGCTATTTATAAAATCTGCAATGTTCAAAAATAATCATACCTCCTTATTTTTTCAGTATTAATCGAGTTTCTGACTGTTTGTTTCCTGTTTGATTCTTATTTTGAATGCTTTTATACAACCTTTGATTAATTTCATTTCGTTTTTTGCATTTTATCAGAAATTAAAATGATATCAACTGAAAACCAATAAAAGAATAAAAACTATTAGAATGGGGAAGAAAAAAGAGCTTAGTAATGATCTTAGGACTAAAATTGCGAATTCACATAAGGATGGTTTAGGTTAAAAGTCAATTTCCAAGAAATTTGAGGTCCCTACAGCAACAGTACAGAGCATCATCAAAAAATTCCAGAGCCACCACACAACAAACAACTTGATTGGTAGAGGAAGGAAAAGGAAACTGTCTGCTAGAGCCACCATGAATATTGTAAGAAGTGTTAATGCAAATCCAACCACCACTACTAAGGACATTTTAGAAAATCTGGAGTCTTCTGGCATAAAAATATCAAGGCAAACATTGCAAAGGACTCTGCATGAAAATGGTCTGAAAGGAAGAAGACCAAGAAGGACTCCATTGCACACCGGAAAACACCTTGCAGCACGTCTAAAGTTTACTAGGAACCATGTGAATTCTCCAGAGTCCGTTTTCTCAAGTATTTTGTGGACTCACGAAACAAAAATTGAATTGTTTGGCCATATGGATGCTTCTTACGTTTGGAGGAAGAAAGGAGAAGCTTACAACCCAAAGAACACCATACTCACGGTGAAACATGGTGGTGGTAGCCTAATGTTTTGGGGCTCCTTTTCGGCTAGTGGTCCAGGTAGTTTGGTCAAGATAGATGGAACCATGAAGAAGGAGCAATATTTGGAGATACTCCAGAAAAAACATTAGACAGGATGCGGAGAAGCTCCATTTAGGACCAAACTGGGTCCTTCAACAGGATAATGATCCAAAACATACTGCCAAAATAGTCAAGAAATGGTTTGAGGATAATCAAATTAATGTTTTGGAATGGCCTAGCCAGAGTCCCGACCTGAACCCTATCGAAAACCTCTGGCACATATTGAAAACTGAGGTTAAAAAGCGGAAACCTAGAAATTTGAGGGATTTGGAGAACTACTGCATTGAAGAATGGTCAAAAATCAGTGTTGATGCTTGTAAAAACCTTGTTGATAAATATCCAAAACGGTTACAGGCAGTTATTAAGAATAAAGGGCATGCTATTGACTATTAGTAAGAGAGGTATGAATAATTTTGAACTAGTGCCATTATTGTTTTTCTTTGTATAATGTTTCAAACTTGCATAATTTATTTATTTGTTGAGTTTAAATTAAATGCTGATGCTTGATTTATTGTTTGAAATCCCTTTAATATTGTCTACCTTCTGGTTTGAGCAATAATCTTATAGAAATCTCAAAGATCCGAGGGGTATGAATAATATCGGGCACAAGTGTATATATATATGCTTGCCTGCTGTTAACGAAAATCAGTATTTTGGGCCTCCGTAGGTAAAAAATAAGCACAGATTCACTTAAACAAAATATCCAGTCGACCGATTTTTTTTTTATCATTCTCTTAATGAAATACACGACTTTTGGATTATTATATTTTCTTTCTACTTTATCGTGTGAATTTTTTTTAATATCTAAAAAAAGAAAACATTGAATGAAATAGAAAAAATGCTCGTCATCGTCCGGTATTTACTTGACGATATAAGCATAACATGAGCTTTCATTTAAAAAAAAACCCAACGTGGTTTAAAAAAAACACTTCTTTTTTTGTTTTAAATTAGAATATTTTATTTATTGATCTTTTATCTTCAATTTGTGACATATAAAAATTTAGTGAGTAAATTAATTATTTAAATTTTAATAGACATTCCAAAATGGGGGAGGGAGAATTAAAAAAGCGTTTGTCTAAAATATTATATTCGGTTTATTGGAAAGACATAAAATTTCACATTCACCCTGAAAATATCGTAAAAATTGAACTAATAGAACATTTTGATAGATTTTTAAATTTAAAAAATTGAAAAAAATTCCACTCGTAAAATTCAATTGATTTCATACGTAAAAAAATGGCTGGTTGAACGCGCACCGGCAATTTGAAAACATTGTTTTTTGAAAAAAAAAATATTTCTATCATTTTTTAAACAAGTTTAATAGTTTATTTTGGAAGTATATTCATTACAGAAAATAACCAACCCACTTTAAAAAGAAAAATGGTGAGGTTTTATATTTTATTCGGAGTTTTCTGTAAGGGGTGTCAAAAATTTTCCCCAAATTCTGATACACCTATTAGTGTGATATCAGCTGATCGTTCTATGGTAATCCTGAATCCACTGTGAAAAATTTCCCCCACTCTATATCTGTGCCTAAATCAAAACGCGGATTCCATGAACAAAGCTTCTTTCTTAGAACTGCACGTCTGTGGAACTCTGTTCCGTTTGCCTGCTTCCCTCCGGACTACAACTTGGATGTCTTCAAGTCCAATGTTAACAAATTCCTAATGAACCGCCCCCTTAATTAAAACACTTCATCAAATCTCCACACTAACGTAATGTACTTGCAATAACCCTTATCCCTGAGTGGCTTCCGGGCCTTGATAAGTGGTGATCACTGTGTAACCCCCCCCCCCAAAAAAAAACTTTTTGTCAGTGTGTTAGAGCATGCCGCCATGGAGTTGCGTTCTCTAAAAGAAAGGTCTGCGATAACATTTTTGTGTCGTTATAGATGACTAATTATTAATTAATTGCACGTAAAGGTTGTAGATGAACGTCGGGGAAAACCAGTTGTTGGGGACTTGCATAAATCCCTTGAAACAAATAAATAAAAAGAAATACACTACTAAATAATGTAAAATAAACTTCCGTTTATTTTAATTAAAGGAAGAGAAACTACTTTTTAGTGTGCATCACGGTTTCAGTCGATATGAAAGAAGGAAGGGAGGAAGAAGGTGAAGACTTCATAGCGTAAGAGAAAAAGTTCGACTATGTGTTGTGGCGAAGTGATATATATATATATATATATATATATATATATATATATATATATATATATGTGTGTGTGTGTGTGTGTGTGTGTGTGTGTGTGTGTGTATTCTGGAATATATTACAGTAGAATCCCAGGCATTAAAAATTAGTAATAAAATACAGTACAGTATATAATACCCATGTATATAATCAAATAACAGTATAAGTAACACCGTAAGGCGGGGCAAATACCGTAACCAGGGTCCGGAAAACATTGTCTTCCACATCGTAACCTAAAAATAAACGTATCCTAGGGTCGCTGTATCCCGGGGTTCTACTATAATTAGTTACTCTGACTGAAATACAAAACATTCAGATGATTTTCTGATATTTGAAGAAATTTAGGATCCGGTTTCCAAATATAATCTTCGTTAAATAATACCATTTGTCATAATCTTTTCCTTTGAATAAAATAATTATCATTTGGTTGTTTTTCTAACTATTACTTTAAATAATGGCCTTCCGTCATGAATTTTTTTCTGATTGTTACATGTTGCCCATGAAAATAAATTTAAGCGTGTTCGACTTTACAAAAATGTCTACAGCCCCCCCCCCTCCAATAACTTAAATATTACATTTATATAAATAGGGGATCATTTGATGTGATCCTTTCTATATTTTAAAGGTGTGATACTATAAATTGCATTCACATATCTTCTCAAAATTCTCATATAAAATATAGAGTACTTAATAAATTTACGCAAACACAATTTTCATAACAAAAGTAAACTCTATCCTGGAGATGAAAATTAATATGTTGACGAATCAAAACCAAAACTAAACCTAATGAAAAACTAAAATCTTTAAATTGTTGCTTGAAAGTGTTTTTATAATTTAAAGCTGTCACGTGATACAAATCAACCAATGAAATGATGACACAAAGACAATCATTCAAATGTGAACAAAAGAATTCGTCGGCCGATTATTTTCAAACGAAACTCAATAAAATTTTGAATCCGTTATAAAACAATAAACTTTACAAATTTTATTTATTCTGAACTTTTTATTTTAAATGACATAAAGCCATTTAAAAATAAATTTTGAAAAATTCAAACTTAACCAAGTTCAATCGTTACTGATAATCACGATGTTGTATCACCGTCTACCTTACATTCATGAACCTTTATTTTAGAATGGCTTCTGGGCCTTGATAAGCGATGACCTTTAAATTAAAAAACATCAGAAGATCTGATTTCAATTGCGGTTTT
This sequence comes from Euprymna scolopes, assembly GCF_053919585.1. NCBI lineage: Eukaryota > Metazoa > Mollusca > Cephalopoda > Sepiida > Sepiolidae > Euprymna > Euprymna scolopes. Next base: position 159,178,927 of record NC_136490.1, on the reverse strand, counting down.
ATATGCTGATCCACGGGCTCATGTGTACAATTCTAGGAACAATTTTGAAATCTTTAAAACAGTTTTATTTTTTCGGTACTTGTGCATATTGTGAACCAGACGTATCTCAGCGTTCGGAACATGACATCAACAGACGGATTATGCCGAGCGTCGCCGATAAAATCATTGCAACGCTATGTAAAAGAAAATCGCAAAATGAATAAATGTAAGATGTAGAAACCAAAAACTAAAAAAACAAAAAAACTAATTTGGTGTGTTAATCATTCTTTAAAATAACTGTCAAGAAAAGGTTAGAAGAAGCAAAAATTAATTTTTGTGATTTCAAATAATTTTAAGGAAATGTTTTTAAAAAGGTTTCAAATAATTTTTTTCAGATATATTTTGCTAATTTTTTTTTTATCTTTTAAAGTTTTTGTGAAAGAAAGTTAGAATCAAAATTGTTTTTTTTTCAAGTATTTAAAAAATATTATTTGTAAAAAAAATTTTTTTTTTTAAATTAAAAGAGGTATTATGTTGGTACTATCCATAATTTGAAAAATTTAAATTAAAAGATGTATTATGTTGGTACTATCCATAATTTGCACGTAGAAACTGTTTTCTTTTCCTCTTCTAATATTTATCCAAAAGTTGTCTGCTAGGCGCGCGCGGCGACACCTTGTTGTAATGCAGCGCGCCTACTTGTGATTGGCTAATCGGCGTGTTACGTCAAACTACAGCTAAACACGAGCTGTTGCTTGGCATAATCCGGCTGTTAATGTCGTTCCGACCGAAGCCGAGCGAACGCTGAGATACGCCTGGTTCACAATATGCATCAGTACCTATTTTCGTTTCAAAATACATTGCCCATATTTGGACATTAATTTTCTTTACATTAAAATACTACTTTCAGTCAAACTTTGCCATTGTGCACGGAGTAAAGCTAAAGTGCAAAGGGGTAATAATCAATTCACCTTTAATTTATGATTTGTCAAATTGTCATAAATAAAACACAACAAGCATGAATGAATGCTCAGTTCAACTGAGAATAACAAGAATAAACGTGTTTCGTTTCGTGACGTCATCAATTTATGATGTCATATTCGTCTCGAATGAAACTAGGCCATTGGCAATTTGAAAGAATGGCGTATATTCTATAATGTTTGATATTCGAAAGTTTTCTTTATTGCTTTTGTGCACGGACATTTTAGTCCTTAAATCGACGGGTATTTATCCCCCGAGGAGTAAGCGAGAATTGCCAGGGAGAAATGATTTGCCACAAAAGGCAAACAAGATGGCGTCGAGTGTAAACGATGCCGATTCTCCAAGTAATAATAACCGCAATTCTAAGAAGGCTAATAACAAATTATCGAGAGAATATATATCCGGTAAGCATTTATTTTTTATTTATTAAGTTATAAAAGCACACCCGTTGATTACTTTAAGTGTGAGTGTATGTGAGAGAGAGAGAGAGAGAGAGAGACAGAAAGACAGAGAGAAAGAGAGACAGAGAGGGAGAGAAAGAGTAGTTCATTCCAAAAGTATAAGTGTGAGTGTGTGTGAGAGAGAGAGACAGAGACAGAGACAGAGACAGATAGATAGATAGAGAGAGAGAGAGAGAGAGAGAGAGAGGGGGTGGGGGAGAAAGAGTGGTTCATTCCAAAAGTATTTTTTAACTCAAAAAGTTCAAAATCGACGAACACGGGAATGGTAATATTCATTCGAGCGATTTTTCGTGTTTTAGAATTTATTTTTCCGCACAGTTACCACCATTCTTCAATGCATTTTTCCAGGAATTCAGTGACGCATCTCTCCTACTTACGTACGTCCATGACAGGTTGCTCTCTTAGAGTATAAACCGTGAATATCTGCAAAAAAGAGAGATGAAATTCTTGTTATGGAAAGGGACGAACCTCAGTAAGTAAGAAAGTAAAACTAGATAAGTTTGAAAAAAATATTAGGAAAAGACTAGAATCGAACCCAGTAGGCAAGTGTTAAAAGATAATAGATATTGAAATCCGAGGAATGCATAACGATTCGCATTGTTCTCGCAAATAACTAAATATTAGATAGAGCACTTGTCCATTCTTTTAGAAATAGCTGGATATTAAAAATGTCAGTTAAAAGAATGAACAATAACAAAGTTGCAAATGATATGCAACAAATAGGTTAAATAATACAATTTAATTGACGGATTTCTTTTGTTTATGAGATGTGTTAGATACATGTGCAACGGGCACGGATAAATTAAAACGTGATAAAGTCACGTTGGTTGACCACACTTCTGACGTCATAAAGAAATAAAGATTCTCAACATATTGATACCGGGTTCAAAGTTAGAGATAATCAGATAATCACAGTCACACTGAGAGAGTCAGTTAGAGACGAGAATCGAACAGACTTAAGGGAGCTGATGCGCTTAGAGGCGTAGGGAGTAAGAAGAGACCATTTAGCAATGGAAGCTTCAATTCCTGAATCATAAATCGGCCGGCTGATGAATAAAGAATCACCATCTATATTTTGTAATTGTTTGTCTTCGTGTCGTCATTACAACTGCAAGGTAAATATGTTTTGTTTATCATTATCTTAAATGGACATTGCATAATCCCCTCTAAGTATTAATTGTCTGCCCCCACCCCGTATCTGTTTTAACAAGAACTGTTGCATAAATGTTCCAGGTTCGTATTAATAATGTGAAGTCCCCAAGAATTGTCACAGTCATTGTCGTGATGTAAATAGAATTTAAATGTCATTATCATCCCCTGTTCTGAGTCTCCGTTATATGTTGTCGCAATATAAACCCCTTGACAACACAACATTATTATATAATGCATGAGTTGTCATCATAAAAATGCAATTTACAATCCCTCTGATCAATTCGAGCAGAATAAAATAGACAGCAATTTTTTTTTAATGTCTGTGTGAGAGATAAAAAGAAAATGGAGGTTGCTACCGCTTGCCAAGGACAATAACTTCATGTGTTTGTCTTGTGGGACGTTTCTGGAACGGCTGTTCGATCCTGTCAAACATGAAAAACGATTTGTATTTTCTTTTACTACAAGGGGTTTATATGACTTCGATTAGATAGTAAGAGAGGGGGAAGAGAGAGCGAAGACAGGGGGATAAAAATGTATGTATCCTTTGTTATTAAATTTCTACATTGTTCTAAATTTTAACGTTTACATAGCCGATGTCATTTAACAGTGACCTGATTTTAAACTGAATATCATCGCCTTTTCTCAACTGTCAGATGAAGATAAGTCTACTCTGATTAATAAACTTATTTGTCTTCTCAAAAGAACAAGGAAGATTGGGTATAAGGCTTTTAAGTGTGGAAACCTCTAGCTTTCCAGACAGAGCTTTTTATAATTGTGCCACATTTATCCTCCCTTGTTTCGTGACTGTTTCCTCAACTATAAAAGCCACATCCTCTGTTTGTACAATGATGAGATTTAGGCAGTTTTATTTTATCTTTATCTCTCATACAAATGACATCATGTTGTTGGTTTCCTCTTAGACTAATAAGAAAATCTATCGAGTTGTGTGCTCGCATGCCCACAATCAAGTTAAAATTGTTTAGGAAATCGGAACCAAAATGAGAATATCTGCCAAAATGATTCACGTGAAATCTCTGCGTAGCTGCACGTTTAAAGACTTCGCAACTTGACCAAATGTAGTATAAGGCAACGATTCACAGCTACAAGTACAACCGGAGTGGCACAAGGCATTTTTTTGAAATACATTATTGTCGAAATTATATAGGAAGCGCTAGTGTCGACCAACAAGTGATACTGAGAAAGGAAATTCTTTACGTAGAACACACGGGTGATGTTAAGATCTTCCAGATCAGTGGATTTGCTCACTTGTCTTTACTCTCCGTTCCATAGTTCTTTTAGGATGTATACACAAGATTTGCTGTATCAGCCTACTCCCGTCGCCAGATACAGTGGTAGTGCCTAAAATATTTGCCAATCAGAATATGCTGGAGAAGAGATTCAACGAGAACAAGTGAGGGTTGCTCGGCAAGATGGCTGTTATAAAAAGTAGTGATGTGTAATTCTAGATTTTCACATCGTCTTGCCATTTCTGGCAAAGAGGTCTTTTCATCATCACATATCTTTTAATTAAATGATTTTTTGCATCAAACATGTTGAGTAAGAATTGAAAGTTAAGCGTGTGAAAACCTGATTTTTTTACACTGTTACATAAGTTGTGTCATTTGCGTGTTTCAAGCGGAACTACAACTTGATATAACGCTTTAGTTTTTAACATTTACTAAATGGTTTATAAAGAGGATGTCCGGGATAGCAGTCCAGATAATGTAGTATCATATCAGAAATTTGTCATGATATGGAAATATTTCATGGCCCTGAAAAGTATCTATAGCGTCTCTTACATTTTAAATGCCACTGTAAGCTTTTCATAGATCGTGAAGACTTTTATAGTTGTAAAGATCTTTCATCGCCCCTGTAAAATTATCGTTGCCTTTGATGATTTTTCATGGCCATGAAAATTGTTTTGACTATTGAAAATATTTTATGGTGTCTCTTAAAAATTGTCATGAAACTGCAAACTTTTCATAACACCTATAAAATTCTTAATGGCCCTGAAAATTAATAGTCCTAATAATTTTTCATTGTTCCTAAAAATTTTCATGGCCTCTGATAATTCTTCATGGCCTCTGAAAAGTAACCGTTACCCTTGAAAAGTTTACATGGCCCTGAGAATGTTTATAGCCCTTGCACATTTTATATAGCGTCTCTTAAGAATGTGTATGACAACAGCATATTCTTTTCTGTATTTTGACCCCCGAGTGCGTATCCGTTGATATCTTATATGCTTTTATATAGAATAATGTGGTTCTCGATTGATTAACTTCTTTTTTTTTATTACATTTTCACCCCAAACAAGGCAAATCGCCACTTTGGTGTAGGGGGCTACTATCAGGGGCAACAACTACTGGGGTACTATGTAGGGATTTGGGCAGCAAGATGTCGGTTCACGTTACACTTGAACTTTTGCACGTCAGTACTGTTGGGGAAGCAATGGCCTGGAATGGAATTCCAGAGTTTAGCGGTTCTGGGGAAGAAACTATTGGAGTAAAAAGATCTTTTACATCTAGGTATCTCTACAGTGTGGGGGTGGGATTTAGCAGCCTGTCGGGTTTGTCGAGGGTGCTCACGTCGTGGGGGCATAAGTGATTGCAGTTCGTCAGAGCATTCACCATTAAAATACTTGTAGAAAAGCTAGAGGGATGCAACATTTCGTCGATGGGACAGAGGCTGAAGCTTAGATGCCAGTTCAGGGCCTATCAGGTTTGCGACTCTCTTTTGAACCTTGTCAAGGAGCGAGAGACTAGTAGCAGATGCACCAGCCCAGATGTGGCAGCAATACTCCATACATAGGCGAATGGTGGCCTTATAGAGGTACAGGATACTTTCGGGTGTTAGTAGTTTTCTAGCACGGTAGAGAGATCCTACCTTTATTGCAGCGGCTCTGGCAATGCCTTCAATGTAATTGTTCCAACTCATGTTTGCCGTGAATGTTAGGCCAAGGTGTTTGAAAGATGGACTCTCAGATAAAGAGTCGTTGGCCATTGCTATAAGTGGTAGAGTGGGTTTCTTGTAATTATTGAATCAAACTAGTTTAGTCTTGGCAGCATTGAACGCGACCAACCACTTTTGTCCCCATTCCACTACAGATTGGAGGTCTTCCTCTAGTGTTTCTGCCATTTCTTTAGAAATGTGTTCATTCGCCTTCCTGTCGTGCCTGCCATAGAGTGTAGTGTCATCAGCATATATACCCATCTCAGAGGCAATTTTGTCGGGGAGGTCATTTATGAATATCAGGAACAATAGAGGTCCAAGGATAGAACCCTGGGGCACCCCCGCATTTATATCATATTGTTTAGATGTACGACCGTCGAGGACAACCTTGATTTTTCTCTTATCTAAGAAGGATTTAATTATGTTAAGTATTCTACCAGTGATCCCGTATGATCTGATTTTCCTGAGGAGACCCTCATACCATACCCTGTCAAAAGCCTTAGATATATCTAGAGCTACCGCTCTGCCCTCCCCCGCTTTGTCCAATGAATGGTATATACGTTCAGAGATCACAGTTAGGATGTCTTCTGTGCAACGGGCTTGTCTAAATCCATATTGTTTGTCAGTCAGTAGTTTAGCATCTGTAAGATGATGGACTAGAGCATGGTTAATAATGGTCTCAAATATTTTGGCAAAAAGTGGGAGGAGGCTAATGGGGCGATAATTTGATGGGTCTGTCCTTTCGCCAGAATTCTTGAATACTGGTACAACAGAAGCAGTTTTCCAACAGCCCGGAAAGCAAGCTTCATTAAGGCTTTGTTGTAGAGTTTAGAGAGAACTGGAGCTACTTCGGCTGAACACTTTTTAATAGCACAGCTGGGATAAGATCGGGTCAACATGCTTTTGAAGTGACAAGGTCTTTTATGATAGCATGCACCTGAGCAGGGGTGGTTTTCAGATCGTCTAGCGTGGCGTCTATCCGCATAGGAAAGTCAGGTAGGGATTGGTTGGAAGGGTTCAGTGTGGAGTTGGAGGCAAACCGACTGGCAAGCATGTTAGCCTTGTCGGTTGCTGAGGAGACAACCTCGTGATTGTTGATTAGTGGGGGAATTGTTGATTGCCCATTATTTACTACACTGTTGTAGATTTTCCAGAAGTCTCGAGTTCCTAGTTTTTGTGATTCGATGCGCTTTTTAGTGGTTTCCGTAAATTCTCTCTTAGCTGTCGCTATTTCTTTCTTAACGTTATTTCTAGCTTCTATATACTTCAGTCTGTTTGAACTGGACTTATGTCGGTTAAACCTACGGTATGCATGCTGCTTTTGAGCAATGGCAGTTGCACAAGTCGATGTAAACCATTGGGGAGAGTGGGGCTTACTATAAAATTTCCGAATGGGAACATGCGCTTCGATTGCAGTTTTGAACCAGTCAGTGGTCTCGTTTGCACATTGTTCAGCAGGGAGAGAGAAAATATTTCTCGATGGGGCATCTCTAATTAGTTCCCTGGTGGCTTCCCAGTCAGCCTTTTTATAATATCTCGTTGTTTTGAGCACTGGCTTTTCAGTTTTGGCTCTAGAGTTTAGGGCGATTTTAACCATTATCACTGCATGATCAGCGTTCCCGAGTGGGCTGTGGGCCTTCGTTATGCAGTCATCGGGAACTGTGGTCAAAAACAGATCTAGAAGTGATGCGTGTTGTTCTTCCTGGTCAGGGAAACGGGTTGGAAACGTAACAATTTGTGATAGGGAGTGAGATATAGTGAAGCTATGAGTTGTGCTGCCCGCTGCATCTGTGTAAGTAGAGAAATCCAAGCCAGTTTTAGTGGTGGACATTAAAGTCACCAAATACATATATGTGTGTGCTAGTGTCGAGGGACAGTGCGTCTAACTGTGTCGGATATATACTCGAGAGTACAAAACAATGATAAGAATATGCTGTTGTCATAGACCTAGTCATGACATAGAACATTTTCATGGCATTGAATTGTTTTTATTTCCTTGAATATTTTTCTTGGTAAAAGATTTTATGGTGTCTTAAAAATTGTCATGACACTGAAAACTTTTTATAGAATTTGAAAATGTTTCATAGCGCTGAAATGTTTGCATAGTCCTGAAAATTTTACATGGCCCTTAGAAATTCCGTATGCCTCCTAAACGTTTTTCATGGCCGTGAAAGTTTTCATCTCAACTGAAATTCTTTCTTAACCCGGAAAGTTTTCATAGCTTCTGAAAATTGTTTTATTGAATCGCTTCACATTTTTTAGCACCTGAAAATATTTTGACTTTAAAAATTTTTCATAGCCCTGAAAATTGTTCATGGCTGCTAAACATTTTTCATGGCTGCTTGAAATGTTTTTGTTTTCGTGTAATTTTTTTCATGGCTCCTGAAAATTTTCATGACTTTGAAAATATTTTATGGCCCTCTAAATGTTTTATAACGTATCTTAATAACTCGTTGTGACACTCTCAACTTTTAATGAATCCTGAAAATATCCAATGTCCCTTGAAAATGTTTCATGGCGTCTATGAAAAAATTGTCATGACACTGAAAAGTTTCATGGTCTTGGATAATTTTACATTGCCACTGATAATTTGCCCTAAATTCTTTCTATGGCCCTGAAAAATTTTTCATGGGCCTGAAATTTGTTACTGCTCCGCAGTAATTTTCATGAAAAATTTACATCCCCCTAGCAAATGTTTCATGGATCTGCAAATTTTTCAAATTTTTGAAAAGTTATGGCGTTTCTTAAAATATCTTATGACACTGGAAACTTTCTATAGAAGCTGAACATTTTTATAGCACTGAAATATTTGTATCACCGTCAAAGTTTTCATTGTACTGAACAATTTTCATGGTCTCTGAAAGGTTTTCATGGCATCTGATAATTTTTCATGACCGCTGAAATATTCCCATCGCATTTGAAAAAGTTTCATGCCTCTGAAAAATTGTTGATAGCCTCTTGAAAATTTTCATGACGTCTCTTAAAGATTTGTCATGACACTTAGAATTTTCCATGCCACTTGACAATTATTCATAGCCCTTAAAATTTTTCATAACCCCTGAAAATGTTTAATGGCATCTGGTAATTTTTCATGCCCCTTAAAAGTTTTCATCGACCATGAAAACTTTCCATTACAATGAATACAATTCCGTGTAAATTATAAATTACTAAATAAACTATTTGCTATTAATTACGCGAAGCGTTGTTCTTGCTTTTTTGAACAGAACATATTCTTTTGTTACGCGATGTTTTATTTAGGTAACTCCCATTTTTGTTTGTTCAATATAAATCTTAATTAAACAATATTTTCTGCAGCTTATCTAACGAGGTCCAAACGAAGTGACGATAATAATGAAGGAAATGTCGCCGAAGGTAAGGAATTTATTGTATTTTGTTTTAAGTTTTTATATAAAAAAGAAATTGGCATTGGCGGAGAAAACTTAGAAAAAAAACTTCAGCAATTCAGGTTTAAATATTTATCTCTCTCCCATAAGATATGACACTAGGGTCGGAAAGAAAGATTGAAAAATCAGCCTCATAGAGAAGGAGCCTGCAAAATGCCTGAGTATCCTGGACGATATTCATCGGTGGGAGCACCTCAGATGATTAGTTATAAACTAATCACTTCTCAAAAAAGAGAAGCACTAAACTTAGGAGAAGTGACCTCGTAGAACTGCCAAGGATCAGCAACGTACCGCAGTAAGCAGGGAAACGGCTATTTCAGAAATAATAAAGACGATGTTGATTTTAGTGTCGAGGGAAAGGCATCCCCATCTGGAGCTCAAGATTAAAAATAGCAGAATTAATTCAGATAAGTAAAATATAGTTTAATCTTCTTGAGATATTTATTATCACCATGTCAAATGCGTGTGAACTCATTGAATAAGAACACCCAATCAAGTTTATATATGAGTTTAATGTATTTACAATGAGAGCTAAAAAATAATTGTTTGATTAGAAAATAAAATAATGAGCGATATATGATTAAGATATTTTTAGTTGAGAAATGTGACGGATATTTTCCTGCTGACGTGCTGACAGATTTTTTTATTGCCTTCATTCATTTTAATAATTTTTCTTATTGCCGAATGCCATCACATTCGTCTGGCACTGAATTACAACTATTAATGTACAAGCATGATTATGATACACGGGTAAAGCGTTTTGGTAAAATATGAGGTTGAGTAAAGCCAACTAGTAATAGAGGGGAGTCATTAATTACTTTTATGAATGCTAACCACTCTACAGTAGCACATCAGTATTCTGCAGAATAGTTGTTCGGGTGACGTGAAAAGCTAAGTGTCATTTAATTTCATTTTGTTAAATAAAGGCATTTTATTTCTTAATTATGATGGCACCACTCAAATTAAAATCGGCGAATTTCTGGAATTTGAACGTTTCGCGTCTTAGAGCATTTAGCATATTTCGAAAATAAAATTGAAGAATATTTTCCCTCAATCAGCATTGAAAATCTTGGATTTTGTTTTGGATTCAGAATATCCTCCTAAATATATCAGTCATCCAATTTTTCAGTTTTGTGTTATGCGAAGACGAAGAATTAGCAAACTTTTTCTAGTAATCGTTGTCTTAAATCAAAGTAGGTACAATTGGCATTGAATACCATTTGTTGTCTTAAATCAAAGTAGGTACAATTGGCATTGAATACCATTTGTTGTCTTTAATCAAAGTAGGTACAATTGGCATTGAATACCATATGTTGTCTTAAATCAAAGTAGGTACAATTGGCATTGAATGCCATTTGGATTTCTGTTATTGAAGAACATGCAACTCCCAAGCCATCCAAACCTTACGCAATTCTCAACGATGTACCTCTGTGAACTGAGATTTTCTTACATGAGCAACATAAAAAATATAAAACTTTAAAATATTGAAAAGTTGTACCATTAATATGAGCGACCTTTTCTGCACCAGAATTCTCAAGGCACTTTTTTATCAGAAATTCAGTAAGATATCTCTGCTTTGACGCACGCACATTAGAGTCTGTTTCTTAGAGTCTCACACCGTCAATATCTGTAACAGAGAAGTGAAACTTTCAGGTCATGAATGCATAAGTTCCATCATCATCAGAATGCAATTTGCCATCCTCTCTGGTCAATTGCGGTAAAATTAAAAGAAATGAGGCATTAGTTTTTGAACGCCCTTCGTAGTTTGATTGAAGCATTATCTAGGGCAGTGGTCCCCAGCCTTTTTTTTTAATCGCGGCACACTATCAAGATTAAAAAATTTCACAGTATAAAAAATGTCTTTATACTTATAAAGCCTTTTTGCAATAAAAAATAATTAAAAAAAAACTAAGATTATATGATGAGATTTTTATTTACATAAATCAACATATAGTGTATTTAATATCTGGAATAGAATAATAGTGAATGTCGTTGGGACAGTTCTGCCTAGTGCTTCTTACCTGCATTAACTTTTCCTAACATCACAGTTGTTTTGAAGAATAGTCACTATTTATCTGTTTTATTTTAAAAATGCTTATATATATTATAATGTTGAAATATATTTTTAGATACATTCAGAATATGTAGACTATAAATATTTTTTCATAGATTTTACTTGTAGGCGCATCCATTTAGGCCATCCTCGTACTTTCCTACTCCATTAACGTTTCTTTTACTAATACTCCTGTTTTATCTGTTCCCATCACTATTTTGTTTGTTTGTTTTTGTTTTACGGCATCAGGTAATTTAATGCCGAATCCAGTGATTTTGAAGAACAATTTTTTAATAGGGTATATTTTTTTGTTTTTTGTTTAAGTCGGTTTCTATTTAACCCTAACAGGTACTACCACTCCGGGCCAGAGTGGACCTGGGAGCAATGGCAATTAAAGGGTGTCTCCACACTTCCCAAAGCCCGCAAGCTTGGGCCTCACCATCGGATATAGTTTAAGATCATATCCAGGACCCACTATTTTGTCTCATTTGCCCTTCCACTCACAATCTAAAACATTCAATGTGCAAACAAACAAACAAGATTGTCAGAGTTATAAAAAACCACTGGACACTGATTTTAGGACTAATAAAATATGAAACAAATAATGATTTTGGAACTTTATAAAAATATGTTTTTAAATAATAATATTTTATATTTTAACAATGAAAAGAAATTGAATAAATAAATATCAGGTTGACAAGACAATTTTGTGTGGCACCAGTTTATGGCGACAAATAAACAAATATATAAATTAAAACGTGGGATGCGACGGCGATTATTATTATTATTATTATTATTATTATTATTATTATTATTATTATTGGCTCACATGGAGCTTTCACACAAGTCATCAAAGATCTGATTGGAAACCTGTAGTGTTCTCTGGAAGCTGAGTGAAAACAAGTCTCCCCAGACGTCCAGCTCTCTCCACCTCCTTCGATAGCATTTGCAAATAAATTTGCGTCATCGCAACAGCCTCTTACCATTGATTTCTCGCTGGTTGTGACCATTGATCTATACTGGAATTTGAGTGGCACTAAGCCTCCTCAAGGTCTCAGTTCTCTTCGCGCCTGTTCAGCGGAGATCCGGCCAGCACTCTCTCCTCGGTCTTTCCATCCTTCTTGACCCTTCTCGGCTCTTTGGTATCACATTTTTTGGGGGAGGAAGGGGAACGGTGATAAGACAATAGAAGGTGATGCATGATGGGGGTGTAGAACATGTAGATATGCAGCTTCAGTGTTCTTCATTCCCTGTAACGTTTCTTCATTATATTGTCTTCTTGTATTATTCTCCGCATTCAAGTGTTTTCCTTAATATTTCAGCCGTTTTCATTATCGTTAGTCGTTGTATTTTTGCAGCTATTCATCTTATTCCAATTTTTGCCATTCTTTTTTCAAAGTTTTTCGGAATTGTTCCTAGTGCTCCTATTATTATCGGTACTATTTTGATTTTCTTCATCATCCAAATCCCTTTTAATTCTCTAGCTAGCTCTTTGTATATGCCTCGTTTCTCCATTTCTTTCATACTCACCCTGTGGTTAAGCTAGATAGCAAAGTGTACGATTTGACAGGATTTTTCTCTCTTGTTAATTATTATGACATCTGGTCTTTTTGCTTGGATGGGTTTGTCCGTCTCTTTGTCCATGTTCCATAGGATTTTGTGGTTCTCGTTTTCGAGTGCTGTTGCGGGTTTATGCTTGCATCATTTGTCTGTACGTTCAAAATGCAGCTGTTTGCACAATTCCTAGAGCACCACATTCCCACTCGGTCATGCCTGTTTTTGTATTCCTTTTGGGCCAGTTTGCTGCATTCACTTACTATATGGTTTATCGTTTCGTCTCTTTGTCCACAGAGTCTGCATTTGCTGTTTTCTTGTGTTTTATCGATCTTTGCTTTAATATGGTTGGTTCTTATCGAGTTATCTTGTGCTGAAGTTATTAGAGATTCAGTTTCTCGGTTTATATATCCTTTTCGCATCCATGTCCAGGTGTTTTCGTTATTCTCATCCTTTGTCATTCTTATGAATCTTCCGTGGAGTTGTTTCTCTTCCTATTTTTCTTTTCTCGTTTTGTCTCATTGGTCTCTGTTTTCTGTTTTGTTGTTTTTTTCAGTGTCTCTCGCTGCCATAATTATTATTTCAGTGTTTTGCATTATGTATTTTTCTAGTTCTTTTTTTTTTTTTTTAGTCATTCACACAGTCTTCTATGCAGACCTGTCCTCTCCCGCCGTCTTTCCTTTTCACGTAGAGTCTGTCAATATCGTCCTTTGGGTGTGGTGCATTGTGCATAGTCATGGGGTCCCTAGTCTTCTGATCTTATTATTATTATCATCTATATATTAATACGATAGCGTGTGTGTTCTTTTGTGTGTCACGCTTACATCGGGGTCGTTTAATTGTTATGTTCTATTTTTGCCATAAAATCATCTATTTTCTTTATAAATACTTTTATCAAGAATTCTTCATAAGTTTTGGTTTCGGTTTCAATTATGGCTGAAGAAACTTAAGTCATATATGTATATATATATATATATATATATATATATATATATATAATGATGATTGCTGCATCATTTCAGATGATCGCAGTCACATTGAGTTCTCCCAATCTTGTCGTCCATGCCATCTCAGATGACTCTGCACTCCCGCCGCACATATATTTTTTTCATAAGTTTTTATTTCGGTTTCGATTCAAGCTAATGCACCCAGGTCATATGGATATATTTTTTATTTTTGAAATTGCAATTTTATAACATATAAAAATCGACAGAACATTAACTCTATAATAATATATACGAAATCTGCAAGAATTAAAATATCATATTTAAGCGTACTTTTCGACCGGGTTTTACCGGGCCTTCATGCTAGCTTGGATAAATACTTTTGCAGTTTTAACAAAAAAGGTACAATAATATCAGAGCATCTCTATTTATACTGAACATCTACAGAATGCCAGCATCAATATATTACAGATGAATGAGTCCCCCGTGGAATTTCCACATGTTCCGCTAGTTATTATTATTATTATTATTATTATTATTATTATTATTAATCGAATACTTATTGGGGTAAGAAATGCAATATTATGAAATTAAAAAAAATTATTTTAGACAATAATTTAATTGCGAAGTTTAATGAACTGTAATACATTTCGATTTATTCGTAAAACGTCAACCATTTTAATTATTTTATAGTTGCGAGAACATAATTACTTCGTAATATTTAAGAATTTCCAAAGAATTTGAAAGTATTGTAATCAATCCAATATAAAGCCATTTAATATAACTTTTAAATTCTATCCACATCCACATGTATTAAAAGATCGAAAGTCTTGGCAGCTATTTACAGTCAATAATTATAAAAATACAGATTAAAACATTACCTTAAGAAATATAGTTATAACTTTATAACAATTTGGTTCAATTTTGTTTGTAATCACCACGCGATACCGTAATAAAAATAACTTTCAAGATCCTATTAAATAATAAAAATAATATTTTTAAAAGACAGCCAGAGTAAGAAAGAAAAAAAATAGGCTTATGTCATAAAGTACAGCTAACTGATAATAAATTTGTATCGCTGTTTTTAGTTGGATTAGCAAAATCAACTTATAATTAAAGGTTTGTGCAAAAAGGAAAAACTTTCACGATTTATTTTTAAATAAAAAGCTAAGTATTAAATATAGTGAGTAAAAGTTATTGTTTTTTAATAATTGATTTTAAATTTTATTGAATTTCGTCTTAAAAATTTTAAGCAGACGATTTCTTGTAAGTAATAGCCATCTGTTTAAATGTATGTATATATGTATGTATGTCTGCCTAAAGTTTTCGACAGATACAACGGATTTCCACGAAATCGATATCATTTGAAAGACAAATATCGAAAATTGGCTAAAATATTAATTCCTTCACCCTCAACTAGGCTCTTTTCTACAAGTAGGGGTCGCTTTTTTCGCCGATATTTTCGAAAGTCATACCCTTAATTCGATTGACTAGCCTTAATTTTAACACTCGTCACTTCCGGTTTGGCGATGGGCGCAACAGCAAAGACGTCACGTCTTTTTTTTCACTTTCTTTTCCTCCTTCGCGGTACGGGTTCGAGTCTGCCGCCTACTACAATTTTTATTTTTTTGTTCAACACACACCTCCTCGGGCAAGTTTTAAATAAAAGGAAATTGATATGTCATATAAATTTAAGATTTAGTTATTTTGAAATTGTGGACATTTTTGTGCAAGAGACAATTTAAATTTATTTTTTGAAAAAACCCAAGAAATAAAAAGAAAATGTGACTGGGAGCCTTTGTTTAAAGATTTTATTTAGAATCCCAACTCGTAATATTTGTATTGACAAGAAAATATATAATAACATTTATCGAAAGTTATATTTTGAAAACCTTATCCGAATGTATCCTAAATTTATTGAAAATATTCCAAATGTTTTCCATTTTACTTTGAACGTCTAATTATTAAAACAAAAACATTAAAATTTTGTCATTATTTTTATTATTTCATTGTTACCGAGGGAAAGGACATAGAGATGGACACATCTTACAGCTTACATTTTATTTTCAATATATTTGACGAACTATTCTGAATGTAAACGTTTTATAGAGTTAAAAATAAATTATATAAAGAAAATACATTTGTTGAGAATATGTTTCAAAATTAGATTTAAAATTTAAGGAACAAAACTGATCTTAATTAGATTATATAAAATATATAGAATCAACTGAGTAAAAGTTGGCTAAATAAAACCAAAGACAATTCATATCTTGACCTGCCAGATCCATAAGATATCCAATAAAATGCCGTGATGTCACGAATACACGTTTCTTTTAATTTTAAATTTTAAAATTGAATATTATAATTTAACTTATATTTTGTCAAAAGTATTTTATTTAATAAATAAATAATTCAATTATTTGCTATTCCATATTTTTTATTTAGAAGTAGAATTCTTTTTATTAAATTTTTTTCATGAAGTTAAAAAAACATTTCTTTAATACTGTGTTAGTCCAAACGTCATATTTAAGTGTTTATTTGACCAAAAAATTGAAAATTCCAAGACAAAACGCATGTTAGCTCTAGTCTTTTTTTTTTTTTTTTTTTTTATAACTCAGTGTTCGAACTCGTATAAAAATGCGTTAAAGTGCGTTTGTCTTTAAATTTTTTGTTATTAAGTAAAATGTATGTTTGATAGCTGTGTAGTATTTTCTTTGTGCAGAGCCATATTTCCGTTGCACGAATAACAAGTGTCAGAATGGCGGAATATGTTTCCAAAGAGGTTCGAAATTTTGGTGTTCATGCGGTTCAGAGTTTGCCGGAAAATGGTGTGAAATGAAAAGAGGTAAACCCCACAAAACATGTGTTTTTTGTTATTGTTTATTAGGTTTTGCGATTGTAATGGGATTGTACATTATACGTAGTTACTATCATTTATACATTATACATAGTTACTATCGTTTATACATTATACATAGTTACTATCGTTTATACATTATACATAGTTACTATCGTTTATACATTATACATAGTTACTATCATTTATACATTATACATAGTTACTATCGTTTATACATTATACATAGTTACTATCATTTATACATTATACATAGTTACTATCGTTTATACATTATACATAGTTAATATCGTTTATACATTATACGTTGTTACTATCATTTATACCTTATACATAGTTACTATCGTTTATACCTTATACATAGTTACTATCGTTTATACATTATACATAGTTACTATCGTTTATACATTATACATAGTTACTATCGTTTATACATTATACATAGTTAATATCGTTTATACATTATACGTAGTTACTATCGTTTATACCTCATACATAGTTACTATCGTTTATACATTATACATAGTTACTATCGTTTATACATTATACATAGTTACTATCGTTTATACATTATACATAGTTACTATCGTTTATACATTATACATAGTTACTATCATTTATACATTATACATAGTTACTATCGTTTATACATTATACATAGTTACTATCATTTATACATTATACATAGTTACTATCATTTATACATTATACATAGTTACTATCATTTATACATTATACATAGTTACTATCGTTTATACATTATGCATAGTTACTATCGTTTATACCTTATACATAGTTACTATCATTTATACCTTATACATAGTTACTATCGTTTATACATTATACATAGTTACTATCATTTATATATTATACATAGTTAATATCGTTTATACATTATACGTAGTTACTATCGTTTATACCTCATACATAGTTACTATCGTTTATACATTATACATAGTTACTATCGTTTATACCTTATACATAGTTACTATCGTTTATACATTATACATAGTTACTATCGTTTATACATTATACATAGTTACTATCGTTTATACATTATACATAGTTAATATCGTTTATACATTATACGTAGTTACTATCATTTATACCTGATACATAGTTACTATCATTTATACATTATACATAATTACTATCGTTTATACATTATACATAGTTACTATCATTTATACATTATACATAGTTACTATCATTTATACATTATACATAGTCACTATCATTTATAAATTATACATAGTTAATATCATTTATACATTATACATAGTTACTATCATTTATACATTATGCATAGTCACTATCATTTATACATTATGCATAGTCACTATCATTTATACATTATACATAGTTACTATCATTTATACATTATACATAGTCACTATCATTTATACATTATACATAGTCACTATCATTTATACATTATACATAGTTACTATCATTTATACATTATACATAGTCACTATCATTTATACATTATACATAGTTACTATCATTTATACATTATACATAGTCACTATCATTTATACATTATACATAGTTACTATCATTTATACATTATACATAGTCACTATCATTTATACATTATACATAGTTACTATCGTTTACTGATTCATCTATTTACTTAGATATCGTCCTCTGACGCATGAAGAAGTCAAATTATATGATCGTTTCTGATTTGAAATCCGATCAACAGCCCTGCTTCTTCAGTTATAATCAAATCGCTCTCAATTGTCTGTTTCCCGTTCTTTTTTGCACTTCTTTTCTCCCAGCAGATTGAGATTATAATGTGTTTTTATCTATAAATATTCATCATTCTAGCTAGCTATCATTTTTATCTTAATTGCTATATCTATTTTCATAAATTACTATCTATTTATTTATCAACACCGAGAGGACTCTGTTAACTAGGTCTCCTTATCATCGGCCAGTCCTGCATTTTGAGACCCAATTCCAGCTTGCAACTGTATAGCCACAACAGATGCTGCAGTGATTCGGAGTAGATGCAGAATATCATTGTCTTATTAGAGAGAAGGTTGCGGTCATCTTCATTGATCTATAAAAACTGTGGTTCTTGTGTGTTTGTTTCTTTGTGCATACTGGGTGTATTCACAAAATGTTGAAATCATCAAAGGATGACGTCACTCAATGAATCAGAGATGGACGACGCCAGGAATTTTCTATATGCCGTCACAAGGGGACGAAGTTACAGCAGGATGACGTCATCCAGAAAACATGTGATGAAGTAACAAGAGTATGACGTCAGTCATATGTCAGAACATTTTTATCACATTATTGGTATTATGGGATTATAATGTACTTAACTCGCCCTCTCTGTCTCTTTCTGTCTCTCTCTCCCTAGATATCTATCTATCTATCTATTTATATATATATATATATATATATATATATATATCTTTCTCTCTCTCTCCACACACACACACACACACACACACATATATATATATATATATATATATATATATATATATATATATATAATATTGTTTCAGTGGAATCCCTATTCATCAGACAAAAGAAAAGGGCGATATTGAAACGAGAGTTAAGATTACATTCATTTTTGTAAGATATTCGGGTGTGGTTTATTCTCTGGAAGAATTTGGGGTGCATACTGTGTGAATGTGAGCTGTAGGGCTTTTAGAAGGAGGTGGGGCAAAGGAAGGGAGTAGGGCTGGGAGAGAAGGAAGAGAGGGAAGTACGATCCTCTGTGGTCAGCTATCGCAGCGGGGAGGTATTGGTATTATTTTAACTTGACTGTTGTTTATTATCCTAAGTTCTCGCTTTGAACTGAAATAATATTATACCCTCATTGTTGTTACTTTCCAATTTTGAAATCTATATATCGAAACAAGTAAACATGTCTGCGTGTGCGTGTGTGTGTGTGTGTGTGTACATTTCTCTACGCAATAACTCTGTCAATTTTTAGTCTACAAACTCGAAATTTGATATACAGGGTACTGAGATTGGGAAAAATCTATGTGGTCGGTTTTCGGCCAGAAATTACGCTGATAAGGGTAAAAGTTCAACGATTTGACATTTGAGAACTCTACCAAACTCCTTATTGGAATTTTTTTTATTTTTGAGATGAGCATTGTATGTTAATTTTATTTTATTTCGGACTATTAGTCTCATCTTATCTTATTATTGGTGCACAACGTTTCGGCCAACTTCCTCTGGCCTTCGTCAGGTGGTAACCGCGACGGATAGGAACTTCGAATCTCCTAACTGCATTCTCAGCCATCACTGCCATCCGTAGTTGTTGTCGTCTCACCACATTTTTGACCAATTACCTCTGGCACGCTTTGGGTGGGATTGAAACCGCTATCTTCAGACATTGTTCATCTGGAACCGTAGAGATTCAACGTCTCTATCAACTGCGCCACGGGCCCCGAAGGGCGATCAAGGTTGGATTCTCTGATCTTATAAATCCACATATATTTATTATCTGATCTTCCATAGTCGGGTCCGTACCGATTGGTATATATTATTCCTTATTGGAATTTTTTTTATTTTTGAGATGAGCATTGTATGTTAATTTTATTTATCCGCTCCTTTCGATTGTCTAGGCTTTTTTTTTAAAATGTCACTTCAGGTTTGGCGGTAGTCGTAACCGCAAAGATGTCAGAGTTTTCTCCGTTCTTTTCCTCCTTCGCGGTACGGGTTCGAGCCTGCCTTCCTACTACCATATTTTTTTTGCTCAACATACACATGCACACACCCGGGCAACGCCGAGCTAAAATCCTAGTATATCTATAAAAGTGAACGTGTCTGTGTGTCTGTGACTGTACATTTCCCTACGCAATAACTCTGTCAATTTTAAGTCTACAGACTCGAAATTTGATATACAGGATACTGAGATTTGGAAAAATCTTTGTGATCGGTTTTCGACCAGAAATTTGGCTTTTAATGGGTCAAAATTCAACGATTTGACCTTTGAGAACTCTACCGAACTCCTCCGAGAATCTTGGGTCTAAACAATTGAAATTTTAGATATAGATTCCTTGGACATGGATCTAACTTAATAACTTGATTTGAGTCCAAAACCATAAATTTTAAGGGTCATAATAGGGGTCAAATTTTAAAAAATTGACCTCTATTTATTTTTTTTTTTTTGCTCAACATACACCTTCAAACAGCCGGGCAACGCCGGGCTGAAATGCTAGTATATTTAAAAAAAGTTAACGTGTGTGTATGTGTGTACATTTCTCTACGCAATAACTCTTCCTACGAACACTTTTTATTGGCTCAACATACACCTCCAAACACCCGGGCAACGCCAGGCTGAAATGCTAGTATATATATACATATATATATATATATATATATATATATATATATATATATATATATATATATATATATATGGTTCTTATATATTTGTTTGTGTTCGTGCACGATGAGTTATGTCACAAAATGTTGGCATGAGAAGCGCAACTTAAAAATAGAATAAATATCATTTGTGTCGTTATGAATAGACATCCATTAAACACACATAACATAAAGCAGTTCTTTTATGACGCTATAAATGATCAAGAAACAAAATAATGACGTCATGACGTGAATATAGACATCCCGTAACCTGTAAGTCTGTGTAACTCCCTTGCTTGTTATCCAATAATTAGTGAGACGTCAATGAATGAATGGAAATTCCATAAAGCTGTGCCTTGTATGTTTTTAGAAAGCCGCAGCAGCAGCCGTAACTGCTGCCTGTAGTTGCTTTATCAACCAATGAAAAATAAATTAAAAAAAAAAATATTGATTATATATTAAACAAATATTTGGACAACAGGTCGTGCCAATAATAATAATAATAATAATAATAATAATAATAATAATAATAATAATAATATATAATTATCATTCGTATGAGTAGTTGTAGTAGTTGTTACAAATTGCTCGAGACAAGGAATGTAGCCACTTGATATAATTAACTAATATATAAAACTTCAATGTCAAAAAGTAGCCAACGATAATTGTTGCATGAATTTATTCCGAACCAGAAAACAGTAATCCTTTCTCCTTTGTCAAAAACATCGCTAATGGAATTTGAGGACTAAAAAAACATAATTTATGTTGCCTCATTTTTAAATTTTTTTAATGTTTCTTTTAATGTTTTTTATTCTTTCTAGTCCCTTCCGTAGAAGATGCTAATTGTAACAAGTCCAAGGAATACCAGTTGACTTTCGCATTGGCTGCAGTCGTTTTGCTGTTCCTATTTTGTACAAGTTTTGTTATTTACTGGTACAGACGAAGAATGTTACCGTGGTAGGTATTAGCATTGTTAGCATTATTCACTTTTTCATGAAAAAATACTAATTAATGCGGCATATAAATACATGCACATACTCCTTATCACCACTTGATCACAAAGTACTATATATATATATATATATATATATATATATATATATATATATATATATAGTACTTTGTGATATATATATATATATATATATATATATAAGCGAGATAAGAATTCAGATGAAAAATCCTGATAGATATTACTTGAAGTAATACTTTCAAGGAGATCCTAGCCAAAAAGGAAAAGCTCAATATTTAAGAATAGAGCAATATATAAGTTTGGTGGTTAAATTTTTAATTCTGAAAAATAAAACAACATATAGAGGCATATATTCGATTTAAGAATGTATTGCTTGACAAAGGAGTATATAGAAAAGGGTTATTTTAATTTCCTTAATCCATGGATTTTCAACAATGTAGTTTTGCTGCAAAAGCAAAATAGTGTCCATTCACAGCTGAACATTTTGCTAACTGCATTTCATTTCCTCTGATGATATGAGCCATTGTAACTTCTCAAACAAGCATAACCCTAATCCAGAGTACACAAAATCTAAGACTAAATCCAATAGCAAACAAAACAAAAAGAATAACAATAAATTAAGGGGAAAAATCCATATGGTTCAACCCGCCAGGCCCATCATCCACAGACTCCACCCACACAAAATTGTAATTGCCGAAACAAACAACCTTGCCCCTTAGGAAACGATTGCGTCCACAAGGAGGTAATTTATTCATGTACAGTCACTGAACTCCCAACCACAACAGCAAATGCAACGGATGGAACACTAAAATATCGTACTACAAAACACATTAACTACTGAACCAACAACATTAGAGAGCTCCACTAACCTCAGCTATGCCAACCCCATAAATAAGACACATGATAACACCCAAGTTACACAGGAACCCCATCCTGGAAACGATTCGAACCTAATCATCCCGTCCCCCTCTACAAGTTCATCCCACACCCATAGTAGAACCTCCGACACCATTAATGAAAATGTAAAATCCTACACGTATATCGGCGCAACAGCAAATCTAATTAACTGAAAATTTCCAAACATATAAGCTCCTTTAATAATGAAAATCCAAATAGTAATAGAGGCCCCTCCCTAACAACTCTGATTAAAGACCTCCGATATAGGAATATTCCGTACTCGCTAAAATAGGATTTATTGAAAGAATTCAATGCATACACCTCTAAATCCAAACTCTGCAACCTTTGCACTTCACAAGCAGTTGCAATAATAACATATCCTAAAGCCACTATAAACACCAAAAATTACCTTATTTCGTTATGCAGACACGGGAAAAAATTAAAATATAGTCAGCTCAAAGCCACCTTAGCCACCATAGCTGAACTAGTTGCACACTGCCCCTATATGTATGAGCATGGGTTCAAGCTTGTATGAGTGTATATGTATGCACGCATGAGAGGGTGGATGTTGTATGCGCTGTAGCAATATTAATATTTACGTATGTCTATGTGTTTCTTATTCATATGCATATTTGAGTAAGTATATGTTTGTACGTGTCTATATATGATTGGCTGTATATATATGTGTATATATGTGGGTATGTGTGTATATGTATATATAAGTGTATATGTGTGCGTGTATGTATGTATGTATGTATATGTGCTTGTTCTTGTCTCCATTAACTTCATTTCCTTATATATGAGTATGTATATATATGTGTGAGCTTTTAGACGTTCGTTTTATGTGGAATCTATATACATAGAATCATGCGCTGTAGTGTGTATATATGTATGTATGCACGTGTGTGTGGGGGGCATATATACTGCGTATGTATGTATGTTTATGTGTGTACATATATATATGTATATGTATGTATATATATGTGTGTGTGTGTGTGTGTGTGTGTGTGTAGGTGCGTGTGTTTATGTGAGCATGGGTATTTAACAGAGTTACACACTTTAGCCGTTTACTGGTACACTCTAACAATCTACATCTCCCTAGACCATAAAAATGTTGTTGGCAATTGGTGAATGCACCCTTCTCTAAAATAGAATCACCAGATAAACCCGATTATTTGTTGATGTATATGTATATCTTTAAACGTACGTACACGCTCTCTGTATTCGTATGTTATGTCAGTGTGTCAGTGTGCGCACCTTTATCTCTTTCTAGACATAACCCTTATGTAGTTGTATATTTGCTGTAAGGAGTATGAATTGCATTCTTGTACTTGATTATATTGATGTTCGGCCGTGCTTATGAGCTCAGTTGTACACTCGAGTACGCGTGGATTCATATTCGCCCGGCTATATAAGTAGTTCCCTTCTCTAATATGCGTGTTTGCGTTATGATATATATATATATATATATATATATATGTGTGTGTGTGTGTGTGTGTGTGTGTGTGTGTGTGTAATTGAGTGCACATATACATTGGTATAGCGATGCGTATATGCATAGGTATGTATTTGTGTAAGCATGGTATGGATCAGTGTTTGTACGTAAGTGTAGGCTATCTCTTTGTATTTGTGTATGTCTGTACATATATATGTACGTATGTTTGAATATCTGTGGGTATATATGTGCTTATATTTGCACTTATGTTTAGGTTTGATAGGTGGATATACAAGTAATCAATATACAAATAGTCAAAATTAACAACGCATGTGCGACCACATACCAAGCCCAACATTTAAATCAACTCTCCCCTTTATAAAAAATATTTAAAAATATATATATATAATTAACCACAGTATATAAAGCACTCACTCAAACGTCAATTCCAACTCAACGAACAACTAAACAGGCTCATCCATAGATCGCCTCCAAACAGATATATATATATATATATATATATATATTAAATAAAATTTTAACAAACATTTAAACTAGATCAAACTACGACAACAAACGTATTTAACTGACTTATCTCAAATAACCAAGTCACCTTTAAAATATACACTCAAAATTAAAATAAGCCTACCTTAAACTCACTTATTTAAGTAACCCTCCAAAAATTCCAGATTTTCACACCATGACGCGTCTCTATCTCCACCTCATCAGCTCACCCATCCCCACAGCAAAAACAGCACACCCACCCCCTATAACACACCACACATTGAAAATCACAAGGACATCCATTTCCCACTTGGACTAAAAATCAAGAGTTCAACCCTTTTAAAGAGTACTAAAACGCAATTACCCCTTCCCCCGCCGAAAATACTCCATTAAGAACCTGTATGCTCGCCCAACTTTACCCCCCTCTCTTTACCGTCTCTACTTCACCCCACTTCCTCTTTCCCTCATCTAAAAAGCCTCCTTCATCCAATATAAACAAGATAACGAACTATCTTTTTATTAGACTCATACCTCAAGCAAGCCGTCCCAGCGTGCTCTTCCGAATATCATTACCTGGATTATTTTGCCATCTTTGATATTTTGATAACTACACTATTTATTCCGAGGTCCATTGCACACTTAATTCAATGCTCAAATTCTATTACTCATGGGGATGATTATAATGGAATGGTATATCCACCCAATTTCGGATATACTTTGTCAACATCGAGAAAGCATTTGGACCAAAGCAAATAACACACAATCAACGCAACGACGAATAAGACGAATAAGACGAATAAGACTGCTCGGTATACTTTTCGAAATATCAAGAAATATGGAACGCTATATGGGAATATCACTTTCTCCCATGGCCCTATTTTCTGCCCACCCGGATTTGTAACCCATAATGACATTGGACTCCTTCCGATAATGGACTACCCAGGTTGTATCAACTTCTCTTTTCATATAATTTTCTCCATATAATTATCCACAACCACTCAAAAACTATTTTCAATAATTGTGCTGAAAAGCAAAATAGCGTCTATTCGCAGCTGACCATTGTACTAACTGCATTTCATTTCCTTTTATGATATGTGTCATTGTTGAAAATCCATGGATTAAGGAAATTAAAATAACCTTTTCTATATATTCATTTGTCAAGCAATAAATTCTTAAATCGAATATATGCCTCTATGTGTTGTTTTTTCAAAATTTAAAATTAAACCACGAAACACACACACACACACATATATATATATGATAATTTATGTATTTGTATGTTTATTTTATTTATTTATTTTCTATTGTTATTGCTAATTTTAAGATTATTTTATATATATATATATATATATATATATATATATACATAGAGAGAGAGACAGAGAGAGATACACACACAGAGAGTGAGAGAGAGACAAAAAACACATTTAACTACACCTTGGTTTAAAATAGGTTACATCACTAGATATCTACGCTTCCCGCTAAAAAAGCTCACACAAAGAAAGGGTTGAACCTAAGGTCAACTGGTCCTTTGTCCTGTAAATGCCTGCCAATGGGTTTATTAGGAAGGGAGCGGTGGAAACTATGAAGCTGACTGGCTAACTAAAAACTCAATAGAATGTGCGTATATAAAAACGAGAAACAACCACAACTCGTCGCATAAGCCTGACGAATTCTAGCGTGGATGAGACGGGGAATATTTTGTGTAGCTTAATTTTACTATATATTTTTATAAATTACTACGTAGCTCTGCCTATGTATTGAGCACTGTTAAAATACTTAAAGTTTACGCATAAGATAATCCTTTCGTATATTAATTTATGTGATTAAATGACGTAGTCATATATATATATATATATATATAGAGAGAGAGAGAGAGAGAGAAAGAGAGAGAGGGGGGGAGAGAAACTTTCGGTTTGTTTGCTTTCTTGGCTCGTGTGGGTTGCGACGTTGTTTCGGCTGTGGAAAATTATATATATATATATATATATATATATATATATATATATATATATATGTGTGTGTGTGTGTGTGTGTGTGTGTGTATTTTCATTCCAAATCAAGATGCATTTAATTCGCTCTCATGAGTTTTTATTAATTTTTATTTATATTATGAAGTACGTCTTACACGTGTTTCTTTATTAGGTTTGATATATTTTATATTTGTAGTTGGTTCTAATCTTATTGTTTTATGTAACTTTTAGTAGTGTTTTTGATTCTTTGTTCAAGTGCCCTTTTTTCGCCATGTCCATGTCTTTTCGGGTATCTAACCTATAAATGAACTAGAGTAGCTTTTAGTAATACTACCGATGTGTTTATTTATTTTACTGGATTTTACAAGTATTCTTTTTCAATATTCTCTTTCATTTCCACAGATTTGATTGTGTCTTCTTTCAGAACTTCCATATATTTATGGGTAGCATGTTCCCAAGTGCCGTCATATCGACTTGCTTAGACATTTCCATACTCTATGCTGCCTTCCTTCGTCTTTTTTATCTCTAGCAGTGCACACTTTGCAATTCCGAATTCTATGTAAATGTTTAAGATGAAAATAATGGCCATGTTTTCACTTCTTTTTTGCTTTGTGCAAATAGCTTGTGGTCCTCCATATACATGTGGTGGTTTCTTCTTTGTTCGGTGCCTTTAAACTTTGAACCGCTTTATTAGTACCTATTTACTATGCCTCCCCACTGGACAGAGTTAGACACCAGGGTCGTTTTTTAACGTGGAGAAAAGGTACAAAAATAAAAATTGTCTCAGTCGTGAAGGATTTCTCCTCCACCGAAAGAGAACAAGAAAATGAAGTGCAGCATCTGAAGAACAGATACTACACTTTGATCTTGACCAAAAGGCCAAGAAAAATACCGCACACAAATAAATGCTACCTACTGTAACAGAGCGCGGACGTGCGTATAGCAGAGCAGCAGCACAGCCACCGTATGTAAATATCGAGTCGTGTTCGCGTTGACGTCACGGTGAGGAAGAAGGAAAGAAATATTATCAAAAAAAAAACGTGGACAGTTGAAGTTAAAGGAGGATAAAGATAAACCTGTTACACACGTGGGCCGAGACGCGTCCTAAACATAGTCGGACAAAGAGAGAGTGCCACGTGTTCTACACGACAGAGCATTGTTAAGCACATTGGAGTACAAGACGACTTTTGACCAAGAGACAAGGCGTTATTCTGGAAAGCACCTACAAATAAATGTCCGTTGTTCCACTGAGAAAAATAAGTCAAATTCTTTCCCTGTCTTTGTTTCTTTGCGACTGTCTTCACACAAAAAAACTTTCAACTCACGCATGATACATGATTCTTGTAAAAGAAATTATCAGAAAACCGCTAATACGAATGACTACATGCATTATTGCCCAGGTTACGATTGTACCATCCGAATCGGTATTAAGGTAAGAGGTTTTATGGAATTTAGTTTTGTTACATGAATTAAAAACAGACTCATGCAAAAGCCAACTTATTAAAACATGTTCGATATCACAGCAAGACATATTCTCAGCGAGCAAACTTGATCAAACATGACACGTGTCTAATGAAAAAATAATCCACGTGAACTGGTGTTCCCTCCAGCTATTCCCGTTGCTGTGAAACTATCGTTTGCAAGAAGGGGGAATGTCTTGGTTTGTTTGCGCTATGGAGCCGTCTCTGAAACGGATGCAACGTCCTGGCCCGACACACCAGGACATGATAAAAAAATAAGCACATCCCCTTTAGAACAAGTGGTTGATGTGTCGCCGGTTTCGTCCGGCTTTGATGGGTCATCTCTGCGAGTTCTCGGCTAAGTTAGTGGCAAGGTTTTCTGCTGAAAAGTGCTCGCTGTATAAAACGAGTAACAGACACAGTTTCTTATAAAGAATAAATTGTTTTAAACATTTAAGAAATAAAATTTTATTTAATACAAAGAGTTAACGTTGCCTTCGAAGTTACGATGTCAACTTTCATGACCGTCGCCTACCACTAGCAATACTCTACTTATCTTTCTTAATCACGAAAAATTATATATATATATATATATATATATATATATAGAGAGAGAGAGAGAGAGAGAGAGAGATAGAGAGAGAGAGAGAAAGAGAGGGGGAAAATAGAGAGTAAAAGAGAGAGGGTTAGAAAAAGAGAAAAACATGAATATAGATTTTTTTCATTAAATTCACCTCCACTCTCTTCTTTTATACCCGTTTCCTTTTTATTGTGACTTTAACTTTTTACGTTCATAATATTTTAGATTTTTTTTTTTTTTTTGCATAAAAGATGCATTCTTTTTATGGAATTCTTTTCTACAAAGACTTTAAGAGTAAAACATCGGTGACTTTATACGCGTGTGTTGAATTATTTTAACTAGTTAATGTTATCATTCATATTCCAGTAATTATATTTTAACTAGTTAATGTTATCATTCATATTCCAGTAATTCTATTTTAACTAGTTAATGTTATCATTCATATTCCAGTAATTCTATTTTAATTAGTTAATGTTATCATTCATATTCCAGTAATTCTATTTTAACTAGTTAATGTTATCATTCATATTCCAGTAATTCTATTTTAACTAGTTAATGTTATCATTCATATTCCAGTAATTCTATTTTAACTAGTTAATGTTATCATTCATATTCCAGTAATTCTATTTTCACTAGTTAATGTTATCATTCATATTCCAGTAATTCTATTTTAATTAGTTAATGTTATCATTCATATTCCAGTAATTCTATTTTAACTAGTTAATGTTATCATTCATATTCCAGTAATTCTATTTTAACTAGTTAATGTTATCATTCATATTCCAGTAATTCTATTTTAACTAGTTAATGTTATCATTCATATTCCAGTAATTCTATTTTCACTAGTTAATGTTATCATTCATATTCCAGTAATTCTATTTTAACTAGTTAATGTTATCATTCATATTCCAGTAATTCTATTTTAACTAGTTAATGTTATCATTCATATTCCAGTAATTCTATTTTAACTAGTTAATGTTATCATTCATATTCCAGTAATTCTATTTTAACTAGTTAATGTTATCATTCATATTCCAGTAATTCTATTTTAACTAGTTAATGTTATCATTCATATTCCAGTAATTCTATTTTAACTAGTTAATGTTATCATTCATATTCCAGTAATTCTATAAACTAGCCATTACATTAAATTTCGTTACATTTTCCAACATTCCGAGAATATATATATATATATATATATATATATATATATAAGAAATAAAAATTACAATAAGTTTACCAAGGTAATCAAAATGGTAAACTTAAAATATATTATCAATATTAAAGAGTTAATATTTACAAGTAATCTCAACTAGATGTAAAGCTCAATAAAACCGAAAAGGAAATAGAGCTTATAATATGAACAAAGTGCCTTTCAAGTTACCTGATGAGATGTTTACCACGAAAAATTTTAAATGACATAAAATTAAAAATTGTCTGGTTGATGTCGAAACAATTGTAATATTCGAAAAAATACAAATATGATGTTTTCTTTCTCCTTATTGTTTTGGTTTTTGCAAGTATATATATATATATATATATATATATATATATATATATATATATATATATATATATATATATATATATATGAGGATGACTATTAAGCCCCCATCTTTGGGTTGAATACTTTGTAAATATATTTTCGCCCGACGCGTATTAAAGTAATTAAAGTAAACAAACTGATATTTTCAGCACTGTGCGACGGGCAAGTTTTTAATTTAATAGACGCCCGAGGAGAAATATTTACGCCACTAATTCGTAGTCCGATGGTTAGAACTGCCGACTTTCAACACGACGGTTGTAGGTTCGATCCACGACTGAGGAAAGGTGTATGTCTAACCGCACTGATAAGTTGTGATACAGCGAAACACTACTGTATTCGGATGACTATATATATATATATATATATGTGTGTGTGTGTGTGTATAGTCTGACCACACTGTGATGTATTGAAACAGTTTGTATGTGGATAACTATAAATGCTCGCCGTCTTGGGTTGAGCGTACTGGTAAGTTAAATAACACAGTTATACTAGTCTATAATGCATTTTTTTTAATGTAAACAAATGGAACTTAAGGTATCTGGACAATGTTGTAATTTTACTTTCCTTCTCAGCTATAGCCAAAATAACATAAAGGTTAAAATGCCGACGATCGGCTGGACAGTCGAGTTTCAATCTTTACTTGATGCAGTTGCTCGTTTAGACGCGAAGCAAATATAATTATTTTACTTTTTGAACGCTTTTATAATTGCAAACACATAAATATATATTTGTGCGTTTAAGATCTAAGTTATTATAGGAGCATAACCAAAATAACGCGCATATAGATAGTTCTTCACAGACAATTATTTTCAGTTAAACGATTTAAAAGATAATACAGAATTTGTTGAAATAGTGTCGTTCTTCATAATGAGGTTATGGAAGCAACGCCATTTTTTACAATTGGAAAAATAATAACAATATCTGCAAAAAAAAAAAAATACATCTAAAACAAAACAGACATCACATGTATAGATATCCAATATTAAATACCTCGCTAAAATAAAATTACATCATAGTGCATCTAATATATAAAAGACTATATGTCTGTCTGTCTCCATATTTTCAAAATCTGCCTCCCCTGAAACTAAAAGTCGCCGAGCAGCACTAGGAGCCTCAAATGATTGGGTGTTTTTATGGACTGTACTTTTATGGGTCTTTAGTCGGTTAAAATAGTTTTAAGGGTAAAAAATTGGTTAAAATTGAAAAAATCGTTATACATTTTATATATTCATCTTAGTTTATTTTTGATTTTTAATTTTAATCAGTTCATATGCGTATCACGTTTTTGCAGTGGTAACGTCACCAGCTTTGAATGCTACACTTTTGCTTTCGGTTCCAATTCTAGCTGCTGGCACCCAAATACTTTTTATATTATTTACTTTTGAAATTACAACTCTATTATAATATATATATGAGAGATACATTAAAATATCATATTTAAGCGTATTTTACAACCGGGCAAAACAGAATGCCTCCTCCTCCTTCTTCTCCTCCTCCTCCTTCTCCTCCTCCTCCTTCTCCTCCTCCTCCTCCTCCTTCTCTCGCCAGTATTATATAATTTGTGAAAGAGATGGAATGTCAAAACATCTGTATTCAATGTGTATTAATGGTTTCGTTTACAATTTTCCAGGAAAAATGAGAAAGAAGAATGGAATCAACTGTTGAAGGATCGCCAAGGTAAATAGAGTTTATTGTTGTTTCTATGCAACGTTATTCAATTACATCAAATAGCATTCATTAAAGATCGACAAAACATATCTACAAAAATGAATTTGTCTTTTTTTAATGT
Source organism: Euprymna scolopes (assembly GCF_053919585.1). Classification (NCBI taxonomy): domain Eukaryota; kingdom Metazoa; phylum Mollusca; class Cephalopoda; order Sepiida; family Sepiolidae; genus Euprymna; species Euprymna scolopes. Next base: position 159,147,095 of record NC_136490.1, on the reverse strand, counting down.
GGATATCTAAATTAACAACTGTTAAAATCTATAAATAATGCTAATTTTATGCTAATAAGTTAATGCGCACAATACTAGTTATTAAGCTTATTAAAACGAACAAGTATATTTTTACTTTCTTTATTTCAAACTTCCTTACAATATAAAGTAGTTGTTAATTTAGTTTAGAACAAACAAACTGCCAAGAACGATAACTCGATATGCTAAAAGTTAATTAAACACAGTAATGTTTGAGATAGGAGATAATATGATTAAAAGTCTCCTTAACACAGGAAACTATACCTATTCATGTATTGCGTGTATAACATAATAATGTTGTCGAACAAGCCATAATTGTTCCATGCATACTGTTATCACATCTCGATTGGTGCATCTACCATTAGTTTATAACTCTTAGACAAAGTTAAAAATAAAGATCTAATAGATCTGATCAAACTTAATCCCATCCTTGTGCGATTGCCTTAATGTTTTATCCCTGTGTCTTTTCTTACAAGTAGTTTAATGGAATGTTCTATGACAAACTCATAACACTTGTGTCAACTCGATGTAAAAAATCCTGGCTGAGTAGACAAGCAGTAAAATCTAACCTCTTCACTCTAGCCTGTGACGTAATCCCCCATTGAGGAGCTTTAGAACTACGCTGAGATAGCTTATCGTTCCCGGGTGACGCCAGATAACCCAGGGATTTAAGATAGAGGAGATAAATATATATTTTTTATTTCATGTCAAAATAGATATTGTTTGAAACCAGAGAAATATATTTTTGCAGCTAAAAGTGGATGACAGGAAATTTCACGTCTAACATTGTCTGGCCTTAGTGAACTCAAGGTCGGATGTCAGAATTGACATCTGGCCTTGGAAATCGTGAGACCTAAAATTCAGATTTCAGGTATGGGAATTGTGGCCACGCAGGGAACTGGGGCTTTCGATTTCGTGGCGAAATCTTATTGGCTGGGGGAAAGTTTCCACCCCATCCACATACCTTACTATATATACGACTGTCGTGCTAAAATTAGTCAGTTGGAGTTAGAGAAGAAGAGGTGTCTTGTTGACTTTGAGAAGAACAGATCGTATAGAGACGTGAACCCCTCCTCATCCAACCGTCTGTCGCTGTCTGTGAAGAGATTTGAGACTTTGAAAAAAAATTACAAAAACTGAGTGATGTTTGTAAAAACATTTGTACATAATTCTGCGAAATTAAGCTTCAGTAGAATAGTCTTCATGAGTTTGTTTTCTTCCTGCCTACTGCTTCAATATTCGCTTTCAGCATACCAGATTTCATGTAACAACCTCAGAGAAGACAAGACGACATGAGCTGAGAATTCAGATAAACAGAAGTCTTAACCACCTTCTCACAGAGAGTGGTTACAGTTTGGTGACCGCGACAAGGATAATCGACCCGAAAGAAGGGTGAGACTTAATATTTCTCTTCTTTTTTTTGTTACCACGGAAAATAAACGGAGTTGGGATTGCGTTATAATCTTACATTATCTGTAGCAGAAGAAAAGACGTACTAAGAAAGAGACAGACAGACGGGGACAGTTGAAAACAAAAGGAAGGAGAGGCAGAAAAGGAAATCGATAAAGAGACGGCCGAAAAAAAAAACAGCGCTCTGGAAAAGACTTTAAGCCAGAAAAAGAATTCGCACGCGTGAAAAGGACATTTGTTTTTGAAAAAAAAAACTAAAAAAAAAAACGTTTGAACATTTTGAAAAAGGAAAAAGAAGGAAAACGTAGAGAGAGAAAGAAAGACACTCTTGACAGATTCAACAAGTGCGCGCCGCGAAACGACAAGAAAGAAAGAGTCAGAGAGAAGGAAGCGGAACACAGTCAGAAAAGCGAGCCTTTTTTCTTTCTGTTGTCTGTGCAAATTGGCCTAGAGAGAGAGAGAGAGAGAGAGAGAGAAGGAGAGAAAGGGCGTAGTTTTGCTGTCGCTGTGAAATTAACAATTAGTCGTGCATGCTTCCAATCCAATAGGAATAATATCAGTGAATTAATGAAAGGAAGGGGCGATTGCTGTAAGTACAAGCGAAAGTTGTTTTAAAATCGGACCAATCACTGTTGCGTAGACTTTTCATTTCTGGGATTGAGTTATATATATTTTTATTGCTGAGTTAAAAGGCTTTAGAGAGAGAGAAAAAAGAGAAAGTGGAAAAATTTTTTATTTGCTTTATTATTGTTCTTGTGAAGTAATTGAAATTGCATATATATTAGAATATTTGAGTATTATAAAGGCGATAAACTATAGCGGAGTCAGGAGTCACTTACGGATGAGGATAGTACTAGGCGGTTGATAAATGATATCCATGGGGAACTTACGAACAGGGTTTGAGGTCGCCTAGCGTTACGGAGGCGTTTCAAAACCTATTAGGAAATTTAGGAGTAGTTTCCGAGGGGATGCGCGTGAATTGGATGATTGGCTCCAGGCAGTGGGGAAGAAGCAGGTTATTTACGGACTGGGGAATCCAGAGATGGTACTTCTAGCGTACGAATTAGCTTCTCGAGGCGTGTCCAGATTTATCGGCAGAAAGGTCCAGGAGAACACTCAACTGACCTGGTCGCAGCTAAGGTCAGCATTGATCAAGGAATCGGCAGCGAAAGGACGGCCATTGATGCCGTTCGAGAATTATTCAGGCTCTGACAACGGGCTGGAGAGGAAATTAATAGTTTGGCTGAGAGGGTGTCCGAATTTGCGATAAGAGCTTTTCCGGATCAGTCAGTCCGGGAAGGTGGACCGATTCAGGTTCTGTTGGCTGACGTGATGGGTGAGGCTCTTCTTGACAGAGATATACGAACTAAACCCATTAAATTAAGTGAGGCAGTGGAGCTCGCGCAAACCAGTGATCGTGTTTGGGGGGATATTAGAAATTCGAGATTATGGGAGGGAGGTAGGGGGAACCTTTCCCCTGTGAGGACACCGAGGTCAAAGCAGGCAAGAGAGGTTAAACCACCCCGGGAGATAGTCGAGGAGGATTGGGAGAAGGGGGCTGACCCAAATTTCTTGGAGTGGGATATTCAATATGGTCACTATAAACTCGTGCCTGGGAGGTTAGGATTAGTGTGTTTTAGGTGTAACTATGATGGACATCGGGCGGCGGACTGTCCGACCTGATGGGAAGGTAACCCGTGGGACCTGCAGCTATACTGCCGCAATTGAACCGACATGAACAGGAGACTAAATGGTGTGCCAAAGCGGGTGACCGTCGCTTAGGGAGGGGCCGTTATGTTTGTGCCAGAAACCTTCACCTGAGGATAGATCAAGACGGGAGGCTCCGCCTACAAAGATAGGTGAGCGAGTTGCTCGCGTGCAAACTGTCTTTACGCCGGTTTCGGGAAACGCCAGTGGGTCGCCCAAGATGTGAGGGCGTCGGCGACCCCGTGCGTGTCAAGGCCCTCGTGTTGCTGGACGTGTGGACCAGCCAGCCATATGGCCAGAAGCTGTCCGAGACTACACTGCTGGACTTGTGGGAACACTGGTCAAAGGAGGACGGAATGTTTTCGGTGAAGAACGAGATTTCCAGGGCAGAAGAGAGGACGCCACCCCAGAGACGCCACTAAAGTCCGGACAGACGGAGCGTCGATAGGCGAAGAGTGGTTATTGCCAGCACCCATGCAGGGCTGGTCGAGAAGAAAGACGCCACTTAAGGTGCGTCAACTTTTGACGAAAAAGGGGGGGTGACCTGCTCTGTGGAGGTGGGAGAAGAAACGTTGACAGCTCTGGTTGACACAGGAGCAACTGTGTTGTTGATGGGGGATGAATGATTATGAGAGGCTGCATGATAGGGAACCTTTGCAGCCCGAGGATGTGGAGGTGACTCAAGCGGACGGTACGGACCTTAAACTTGAGGGGATGACCAATATACCCTTCAAACTAGGTGACCGAAGTGGACGAATGAACGTGTATGTCGCGAGGAATTTACGAAGAGAGTTAGCACTCGCCAATGACTGGTTGCAAAGCCAGAGGACGACGGTTAACTTCGCGCCACCAACTCTGACCATTCCGCCGGTGACAGTCCCTTTGATCAAGGCTGAACGAACGGAAGACACCAGTCGTAAGGCGTCCGAACCAACGTTTCTCTTGGATAACGTGGGCATCCATGAGAAGGAAAGCCCGTTTGATGGCGATAACTAAAGCTCGTCCGAGTGTGAAGAGACGATTAGCTGATCCGGCAATAGCCGTTAAAAGAAAAAGAGAGAATAGAGAGAATAATAATGATACTGAGATATTTATAGCTTAGCTGAGCACCTCTCGAAAAATTGTACAGGTTGTTTTCTGTCGACGACGAATAGCATAATTTAATTTTGCAGAAAGAAAACGCAGAAAAAACCCAAAGGTTTTTGTGATTTTAAAATATTGCATAATTTTAAAAAGGAAAGAAGGGAAGAGAAAGAAAACAATATTCATGCTCCCTTGTTTGTGGATGTGGGGAGGAGATGTGAGAGAGTCAGACGACTTCCGCTTTGTGAGAGACGGAGTGAGGTCTGTATAGAATCACATCGGTTGGTTCGGTTGGTGTCAGCGAGAGGGAAGGTAGGGCCGATCGTACTTGACAGTCATACCCTGGCCACCGCCACTCACCCTCGCGCACATTGGAAGGGGAGGAGTATGGCGAATTATTGTTTCTTCTCCTCTTCCATTTATTTGTTTTCTTCTTTCTCTCCCCTGGGTGTACATACTGCGTGACCGGATTTAATATTAAGCGTTAGGAATATTAAGTAACGTATTATTTTTTTTAAATGGAAAACGAGAATATTGATTTAATCAGTCGTGGAGGATTTAAAACTTTTGAGAATTGTGTTTTTATGTATTAAACGATGCCTAATTTGCATGATCTGCTGACGCAGTCCTGCTGAGAAATCGACGAGGATGAAGGGTTTCTTAGCCCTTGAGAAATTGTTTGATGCATGACGACGTTGGTCGTCCGCAGTTGTTCTTTAACTCGTTGAGTCACCTACGAGTAGTTATTGGAATGAACGTATTCTTTTTTGTCAGTGACCTTTGTACAACATCTCGTTGACTTTTCTGATTCTAGGTGCGTTGCTATTGATGTAGCATGTTCCTTCTTGTATCAGAATCTTTGACGATATACGGCACAACCGAGGAATGAACCTTGGGTATTCTTGTTGATGTTATTGACCGACCATGGTCGCCTTCTTTCTTAGGCGGAATATCTACACACGGTGTTACTGCGCGTTTGGAAGCTGAAAGAATATTAGTGTTTGTATCTATATCCCTCTGGGATCGAGGAACTAAATACGAGTTTTATCAAGTTATTACTCCACCCGTTCCATATCTACTGGACACACCCAAGTAAGGGTTGGTAGCCAGTTACAGAGTGGAGTCAGTGTATGTAGCATTTAATATGGCCAGAGATAAATTTATGCTGTTGAATAAGCGAGAGACATGAAAATGCCGAAATAATGGTCTTGGAATATGCCGGTCACAGAGTCCGTTGTATGTCACTGGAGATCATCAGTTGTGTGTGTTGGGATTATTTTAGGGGGATGAAAGAGTGATAAATGGCGTCTGCAAAGTTGAAGTGGCAAGTGAAGGTCTTTTGCCACTGGCTATACGAGTAGCTGAAGTCACCTGGTTGGTATCCACGCAATAGAGGATGGAATGTCTTAGGTATGCGGTAACACGGCTTCTGGGATAATAAAGGTGAAACCACCTTTAACTATGGTAGAACTGGACAGGGGTTGTGAAGCCTGGGGAAAGGGCATAGGGTTACCTGCATATTATCAGGTTGAGGAACGGTATTTGTTAAAAGCACCTGAGGTAGAGTGGGCTAATGACCAATTGACTAACCTCACTGACCTCTGGGACCTCCTGATCCATCGTTCACCGCCACATACCCGACTTAGGCTACCAAAAGCTATGGGAGAAGTTAGACGAATGGATTTGAGTGAATTACAGGCCCGACTAAACGGTCTGGAGAATACAAAAGCTAGGGATAGGCTTCATAAGGTAATGGTTACCGGAGCAGAAGTGAGCACTCTAGTAACTATAATCGTGCTGATGTTTGTGGTTGCATGGTGCATGAAGAGAGCGAATATAGGAAGAGAGCAAGGTGATGAGCATCTGGAAGCTGATTGCACAGATGGCTGGAGAGACCCTGGTTCGAAACTGCCTGTGATTCTGGTGCTGACGAAAACGAAGTGCAACCCAGAGACTTCCCCGATGATGAAATCCAAAGGAGCTGAAGATCTTTTCTTTTCTTTTCTCTCTGTTTTACCCAGAATGCTTGCAGGGTGCTGAGCTGGGAACCTTCGAAAGAAAGTCCCAACGATACCTTGAATGACCGTCTATTGAGGTGAGAAGAAGTCCTCAGTGAAAGAAAATCTTACAAGGTGCTTATAAAGAAGACTTGAACTGTGAAATAAAAGGTGAAGGTTCAATTACAACTGCTTACGGTGAGAAAAACTCCCCTATCTCAATAAAAAACGGGTCCTTTGAGAACCCTGAGTAGGGCTGCATACCCTTTATTACGAGACTTTGCTGTTGATAGCAGCGAAGTGAAAAAAAAGCTTATAAAAACACTCTTGTAAATTGACTGTGACACTCTGAAAAAAATTGAACTATGATAAAATTCATGAAAAGAAATTGGAAAAAGGGGAATAACTCTTATAACGCCTTGAAAAAATCGAGTAATGTTATTTTGAAAAAAAAGGGAACAAAACTTTTAACCAAGGGAAGTAACTCTTACGAGTAATGGATGAACTTAATGCATTTTATTGAGTGACAATTTGTAAATGATGATTATTATATCTTTGAATTATTAATGTGAATTGAAAAAATATAAAACAAAGAAAAAAATTGCATGTGAAAAAAAGAAACTGTATTAGCCCTGACGAACTTTGAACTTAGATTTTGATGATTTTACGAACCTTTTTTTTAATTGACTTTCTTATAGACGTTTGAATGAAAAGGGGGAGAACCCTGCATAAAAAGGGTGGATATGGGATTGTGTATATGTTGTCTTTTTGACGGGTGATTTGAGGATGGGGAGAGGGGTCTGTGGAAAAAATCTGACAGCGAACTGTGAAAAGGGATGGGGTGGTGTGTTAAGGAATAAGACTCCATTGGTTCTACGAAGCAATATAGTCTAATGGGGCGAATGTGAAGAGCTTTAGAATTACGCTGAGATAGCTTATCGTTCGCGGGTGACGCCAGATTACCCAAGTATTTAAGATAGGGAAGATAAATATATATATTAGATATAAATAGATATTGTTTGAATCCAGAGAAATATATTTTTGCAGCTAAATGTGGATGACAGGAAATTTCACGTATAACATTGTCTGGCCTTAGTGAACTCAAGGTCGGATGTCAGAATTGACATCTGGCCTTGGAAATCGTGAGACCTAAAATTCAGATTTCAGGTATGGGAATTGTGGCCACGAAGAGACCGGGGGCTTTCGATTTCGTGGCGAAATCTTATTGGCTGGGGGAAAGTTTCCACCCCATCCACATACCTTACTATATATACGACTGTCGTGCATAAATTAGTCAGTTGGAGTTAGAGAAGAAGAGATCGCTTGTTGACTTTGAGAAGAACAGATCGTATAGAGACGTGACCCCTCCCCTCCTCATCCAACCGTCTGTCGCTGTCTGTGAAGAGATTTGAGACTTTGAAAAATTTACAAAAACTGAGTGATGTTTGTAAAAACATTTGTACATAATTCTGCGAAATTAAAGTTCAGTAGAATAGTCTACATGGGCAGTCTTTTTTCCTGTCTGCTGCTTCGATATTCGCTTTCAACATACCAGATTTCATGTAACAACCTCAGAGAAGACTAGACGGCACGGGCCGAGAATTTAGATAAACAGAAGTCCTAACCACCTTCTCACAGAGAGGTTTTACAGGCCACTAGATGCCGAAAGCTTTCTTCTCTAATAATTTATTTCATCGAACTGCTACACTTTCGAATTACTTTCCTGTTTCTTGCTTCCCTGACTTTACTGATATGCGAAAGTGTAATTGTAAAATGGCAGACATCTCGCTACACAACTTCCCACAATCCTTTATTAGGCACAATCCCAAATAGTCGTTATATTCAAGTTGCAATACGCTTCGTTTGTGGTGAAAAATAGTGAAAAAAAACACAGGGAGTCTCACAAAAGGAGCATACATGAATAGGAGCTGCATGTTTCAATGTTGTATATTGGACTCTCGAGTGTCCTCGAGTCGCCTAAGCGAGGACATTATTATTGTTATACAGATTTAAATGTTTTTAATGTGAAGTATCCAATATGGGAAAATTACTTTTGCAACGAAATATTTCAATCGAATTGGAATTCGGAAAAAAGGAATGTCGTTTAAACATATATACACGAATTTAAACTAAGGAAAATAAGATTTATATAATAGATTAAAAAATTGGTCACGTGACAAGTATTAAGTGACTGTTCCTTGTGCTACTTTGATATAATCACGTAGTCATGTAGGCAGAGAGGGTTGGATTTCGAGAAAAGATGAGTCTTAGCAAGCAAAGAGTAAGCACGGAAGAAGACTGTCTCCGCGTTCGGTAAGCTTTAGATGAACTCCTCTGCCTATATGCAATAATAATAATAATAAT